>NC_141607.1:46822226-47014558 GCF_047967505.1 Dipteris shenzhenensis | reverse complement strand
TAAAATATTTCATCAATGGAACAACGATCACATCATTCAAAAGAAAAGGAGAATATACATCTTGAGATGTTAGGGTGTTGAAGACTATGCTAAGGAATTCCCATCATGACACGTATCCCCTTGTCGTTGCTTGCCAAAGCTTCCACAAACCACACTTTGGGGGGAGGGTAAAAAAGGGGGGGAGGGGGGAAAAGGAGAAAGGTGGGAGGGGAAGGGGGGGCAAGGAAAAGGGTGGAAAGGGGGAAGGGGGGAGGGGAATGGGGGAATGGGGGGAAAGGGGGGAAGGGGGGAATGGAGAAAGGGGGGAATGGGGGAATGGGGGGCAGGGGAAGGGGGAATGGGGAGAAAGGGGGAATCGGGGGAGGGGAAGGGGGAAGGAGGGAAGGGAGGAAATGGGGGAAGGGTGGAATGGGGAAAGGGGGGAAGGGGGAGGGAAAAGGGGGGAATGGCGGAGGGGAAGAAGAAAAGGGAGGAAATGGGAAAAAAAGGGGGAACGGGGGAAAGGGAGGAAGGGGGAGAGAAAAGGAGGCTATTTAAAATGGCACTTTTGATCCAACTAGAAGTCTTCGTACATTGTAGTGTCTGGATCATGTATCAAGGACCACTCCTCACACACACCAGACAACTCGCTCAAAGCCCCCTTTGCCACTTGTGCAAGCATGAAACTGTTGCATTCAAAAGGACAAGTGTGCTAGGTTAGACTCTCCACTGTGAAACACAAACAATTCATCTCTCTAAAAGTGTGCGCATCAAAGCATACAAATACACATGTCTCCAGCATGTGAGTTTGGCATTCCTTTGGCCTATCAAAGTAGTATCAGCCTTCACTTTTTTGTGCAAGTGTAAGAAGAGGTGATCCCTATGTTTGCGCCTGGTTTCCTACGTGTGTATGTAGAAACTATTCTCATCGAGTAAAATGAACTCCAACAACACAATAATTCAAGTCTTGCTTCATGCAGTCGGGACCACAGTGTCTCCCACTTCAACCAACCCCTAAAACCTGCATTCCCATCCATAGTAAAAAAGCGACAAGCACACGTGCAAAAGTAAAATATTTCATCAAGGGAGCAATGATCACATCATTCAAAAGCAAAGGAGACTATACATCTTGAGATGTTAGGGTGCTGAAGCCTACGCTCACAAATTCCCATCATGACACATATCCCCTTGTCGTTGCTTGCCAAAGCTTCCACAGACCACACTTTGGGGGGGAGGGGCGAAAAGGAGAAAGGTGGGAGGGGAAGGGGGGGCAAGGGAAAGGGTGGAAAGGGGGAAGGGGGGAGGGGAATGGGGGAATGGGGAGAAAGGGGGGAAGGGGGGAATGGAGGAAAGGGGGGAATGGGGGAATGGGGGGCAAGGGAAGGGGGAATGGGGAGAAAGGGGGAATGGGGGGAGGGGAAAGGGGAAGGGGGGAAGGGAGGAAATGGGGGAAGGGTGGAATGGGGAAAGGGGGGAAGGGGGAGGGAAAAGGGGGGAATGGCGGAGGTGAAGAAGAAAAGGTAGGAAATGGGAAAAAAGGGGGAATGGGGGAAAGGGAGGAAGGGGGAGAGAAAAGGAGGCTATTTAAAATGGCACTTTTGATCCAACTAGAAGTCTTCGTACATTGTAGTGTCTAGATCATGTATCAAGGACCACTCCTCACACACACCAGACAACTCGCTCAAAGCCCCCTTTGCCACTTGTGCAAGCATGAAACTGTTGCATTCAATAGGACAAGTGTACTAGGTTAGACTCTCCACTATGAAACACAAACAATTCATCTCTCTCAAAGTGTGCACATCAAAGCATACAAATACACATGTCTCCAGCATGTGAGTTTGGCATTCCTTTGGCCTATCAAAGTAGTATCAGCCTTCACTTTTTTGTGCAAGTGTAAGAAGAGGTGATCCCTATGTTTGCGCCTGGTTTCCTACGTGTGTATGTAGAAACTATTCTCGTCGAGTAAAATGAACTCCAACAACACAATAATTCAAGTCTTGCTTCATGCAGTCAGGACCACAGTGTCTCCCACTTCAACCAACCCCTAAAACCTGCATTCCCATCCATAGTAAAAAAGCGACAAGCACACGTGCAAAAGTAAAATATTTCATCAAGGGAGCAATGATCACATCATTCAAAAGCAAAGGAGACTATACATCTTGAGATGTTAGGGTGCTGAAGCCTACGCTCGCAAATTCCCATCATGACACATATCCCCTTGTCGTTGCTTGCCAAAGCTTCCACAGACCACACTTTGAGGGGAGGGTAAAAAAGGGGGGGAGGGGGGAAAAGGAGAAAGGTGGGAGGGGAAGGGGGGCAAGGGAAAGGGTGGAAAGCGGGAAGGGGGGAGGGGAATGGGGGAATTGGGGGAAAGGGAGGAAGGGGGGAATGGAGGAAAGGGGGGAATGGGGGGCAGGGGAAGGGGGAATGGGGACAAAGGGGGAATGGGGGGAGGAAAAGGGGGAAGGGGGGAAGGGAGGAAATGGGGGAAGGGTAGAATGGGGAAAGGGGGGAAGGGGGAGGGAAAAGGGGGGAATGGGGGAGGGGGAGAGGAAAAGGGAGGAAATGGGAAAAAAGGGGGAACGGGGGAAAGGGAGGAAGGGGGAGGGAAAATGAGGCTGTTTAAAAAAAACAACATCCAAATGTAGAGAGTGTAGTCTTCTCCCATGCCTTTGTGTATGGGACTCGCCAAGTGTATCACATCGCTCTCGCCTACCAACCATGATTTTTGCCCCATCATGCTGCCAGCCACTTTCTTTCCTACTCTAGTAGATGCACGTGCCTGCACCGCACTCGCTTCACTTTCTGATAGCATAGATGTGCACTTTGTCAGTACATGAAATTCCTTGGGAGATGCAACATGTTGGGGGAGAATGTGTACATACCGTCATTGCAGACTTTTGTGGTTCCGTGGGCCCCTACAGTGTATTGTAAGTCATAAATATTTGTTTCTCCTAATGTGGATGCTCCCCTTCAGGGTAGTCCAAGAATAATGGGCATTTCTTGTAGAATTCCTCTGGCACTTTTGATCCAACTAGAAGTCTTCGTACATTGTAGTGTCCGGATCATGTATCAAGGACCACTCCTCACACACACCTGACAACTCACTCAAAGCCCCCTTTGCCACTTGTGCAAGCATGAAACTATTGCATTCAAAAGGACAAGTGTGCTAGGTTAGACTCTCCACTGTGAAACACAATTAATTCATCTCTCTAAAAGTTTGTGCCATCAAAGCATACTGATACACATGTCTCCAGCATGTGAGTTTGGCATTTCTTTGGCCTATCAAGGCAGTATCAGCCTTCACTTTTTTGTGCAAGTGCAAGAAGAGGTGATCCCTATGTTTGTTCCTCGTTTCCTGCATGTGTATGTAGAAACTATTCTCGTCGAGTAAAATGAACTCCAACAATGCAATAATTCAAGCCTTGCTTCATGCAGTCGAGACTAAAGTGTCTCCCACTTCAACCAACCCCTAAAACCCGCATTCCCATTTGTAGTAAAAAATCGACAAGCACACGTGCAAAAGTAAAATATTTCATCAAGGGAGCAACGATCACATCATTCAAAAGCAAAGGAGACTATACATCTTGAGATGTTAGGGTGCTAAAGCCTACACTCAGGAATTCCCATCATGACACATATCCCCTTGTCGTTGCTTGCCAAAGCTTCCACAGACCGCACTTTGGGGGGGAGGGTAAAAAAGGGGGGGAGGGGGGAAAGGGAGAAAGGTGGGAGGGGAAGAGGGGGCAAGGGAAAGGGTGGAAAGGGGGAAGGGGGGAGGGGAATGGGGGAATTGGGGGAAAGGGGGGAAGGGGGGAATGGAGGAAAGGGGGGAATGGGGGAATGGGGGGCAGGGGAAGGGGGAATGGGGACAAAGGGGGAATGGGAGGAGGGGAAGGGGGAAGGGCGGAAGGGAGGAAATGGTGGAAGGGTGGAATGGGGAAAGGGGGGAAGGAAGAGGGAAAAGGGGGGAATGGGGGAGGGGGGAAAGGGGGAGAGGAAAAGGGGGGAAATGGGAAAAAAGGGGGAACAGGGGAAAGGGAGGAAGGGGGAGGGAAAAGGAGGCTGTTTAAACAACATCCAAATGTAGACAGTGTAGTCTTCTCTCATGCCTTTGTGTATGGGATTGTCCGAGTGTATCACATCGCTCTCTCCTACCAACCATGAATTTTGCCCCATCATGCTGCTAGCCACTTTCTTTCATACTCTGGTAGATGCACGTGCTCGCACCGTGCTCACTTCACCTTCCTGTAGCATAGATGTCCACTTTGTCAGTACATGAAATTCCTTGGGAGATGCAACATGTTGGGGGAGAATGTGTACATACCGTCATTGCAAGCCTTTGTGGTTCCGTGGGCCCCTACAGTGTATTGTAGGTCATCAATATTTGTTTCTCCTAATGTGGATGCTCCCCTTCAGGGTAGTCGAAGAATAATGGGCATTTCTTGTAGAATTCCTCTGGCACTTTTGATCCAACTAGAAGTCTTCGTACATTGTAGTGTCCGGATCATGTATCAAGGACCACTCCTCACACACACCAGACAACTCGCTCAAAGCCCCCTTTGCCACTTGTGCAAGCATGAAATTGTTGCATTCAAAAGGACAAGTGTGCTAGGTAAGACTCTCCACTGTGAAACACGAACAATTCATCGCTCTAAAAGTGTGCGATATCAAAGAATACTGATACACATGTCTCCAGCATGTGAGTTTGGTATTCCTTTGGCCTATCAAGGCAGTATCAGCCTTCCCTTTTTTATGCAAGTGTAGGAAGAGGTGATCCCGATGTTTGCGCTTGGTTTCCTACGTGTGTGTAGAAATTATTCTCGTCAAGTAAAATGAACTCCAAAAACGCAATAATTCAAGTCTTGCTTCATGCATTTGGGACCACAGTGTCTCCCACTTCAACCAACCCCTGAAACCCGCATTCCCATCTGCAGTAAAAAAGCGACAAACACACATGCAAAAGTAAAATATTTCATCAAGGGAGCAACGATCACATCATTCAAAAGCAAAGGAGACTATACATCTTGAGATGGTAGGGTGCTGAAGCCTAGGCTGAAGAATTCCCATCATGACACGTATCCCCTTGTCGTTGCTTGCCAAAGCTTCCACAAATCGCACTTTGTCATCCTCACTCAACCTCGATGATGCGAGGCTATACAGCTTCTCCTCATTGATGATCGCACCTGGTGGGGGCTTTGTCCCCCACTCTAGAGTGGTGTTAGCCCTGCATCCAAAAAGCACTTACAATGAGCAATCACTTTGTACAATGGCATTTCATCGAATCGTTTCCATGCCAGGCATTATCATCACACTTCACTTATTTGTACCATCTTGGCCCTAGGGCAGGGTCGCACACAGCTTCAGGAGTCAATGTGTTCACTTCACAAGCTTGTCATGAACCCTGTAGTACACTTTGCTCCACTTTCTCTGAAAGTCAAAGTCCGAGATCTCAATGCACTTTTGCATGATCGGCCAGATGGCCGGAAAGATTGTCACCGTGCCAACACACCTCTAACTAGGATGAGGCACAAACTTGACACGAGCTTTACTTGACTGATGACATGCTATGCAACCATGCGACATTTGTCTCCACTGCATCCCACATAAGCATCAAGTCTAGGTCTAGGTGAGTCTGTACAATAGGCATATCAACACCATGCACCAGCAGCTCACAAGTCCTTGGTATGCCAATGCACCCACCCGCATTCATGGTCGGCAATAGGTGATTATGGCCAGTACATCTCTTGTGCATTATCTTCATGATTTGCATTCTCGCACACTGACCTCACAAGTCCACATGACACCTAGTCCGTTCACCTCACGTTTCCCTCTGCATGACCTCCTCGACATCCACAACCACCTCCTTCATTTTTTCCTTTTTTCCCTTTTTTCTTCTTTACTTTTTTTCATCCCTTCCTTCCCCCCCCCCCCCCTCCTATTCTTCCCTTAACTCCCTCCCTCCTCCTATTCTTCCCTTCCCACACCCCCTTTCCTTTTCCTTTTTCTTCTTTCTTTTCTTTTCTTTTCTCCTCTCTCAAATTTTGACAACGGCTATCCCATCAGCCGTTGCCTTCCTGCTATCCCGCCAGCTATTGCTTTCTTGCTATCCCACCGACTGTTGTCTTTCTGTTATCCCGCACTGGCTATTGCCTTCCTCTTATCTCCATGGCTCTTCACCCTAGCTTCTATCCCTTCGACCGTCACCATAACTCCCATCCCCACCATGACTCGTCGCCTTACACCACCCCCCCGACCATAGGGATACCGAAATCTATAAAAGGACCCCCTATCCCCCCAGGTCGTCACCATAGCAAAAAAGTGAAACTCTGCCAAATTTTTGCCAGAGTTTCCCTAGCTCCCTGCCCTCTTCGAACTTGCATTTCAGCCCTTAGTTAATGTCCTTAGCCTCCTCCTCTTCCACAAATCCTCTTATCACTTAATCCGAAAAATGAATTCTTCGAGTTCAAAACGGAGCTCGGTCTCCACCCCCCAATTCCACAAGCCATCGGCCCCTCTAAATCGTAGAGTAGCCTTCAGAGACCATGTGTATGCCCTATGACATCCCAGCAGAGGACCTACAGGCGGAGGAAGAGATCTCAACACAATAGGCCACTCAAGATATGCGCCTATAGCAACTAGCACTACTCCCTCCAGGTCATCAAGGAAGTGCAACCCCCTCCCCCATGCAAGGGGAATACAAAATTGTGTGATCCCAGACGCACTCGCCACTTGGAGAGACTTGGCTCCAATAGCTCAACGGATGTGCCATCCACTCCCGCTATGCCTACGAGGGACACAACTACAACCTCCACCACCACAATGTAGTGGCATATCAAGCGCTCAAAGTCAGGCATCTCTCGCACTGGCAGGTCTTGGATCCATGGCGGACCACCTCCCCTGTCACCTGGACATGAGGCTAATGGGAGAATTCCTCCAGGCCTACAACTCCAACACTAACATCGGCCTCCTGCGTGATGCGACAAGCACTCCCCACTTCTACCACCTCAACATGGATGTGGTGCAAGCTGCCTTCGGCCTTCTAGTCATCTCTGACAAATATGCTCAAAAGAAAAAAATGCCCAAGGCCCTCAACAAAATCTGCAGATATGATCGTAAAAAGAAGAAGGAATGCATTCATTTTTCAAAGATCATCAAGACAAAGTTGGAAAAGTCGGCACGTGCTCTCCACTGGTTGACCCAAGTCCAACATACAGATCACCACCAATCTATCGTGCCCAACATCTTGGCAAGAATGGCAACCCCCAGGTCACCAACTAGGCAGACAATTTTTGCAACTAGATGCAAGAGGACCTCAAGACACACAACGAAGTCCTTGGCAACCCTATGCTGTACATGCTAGTCCTATATCATACGCTACAGTAGCAACCGCCAATCAGTTATGGGTTGGCCGACCAAGCCGCCATAGGACCAATACCAGCCGATGAAGAGGACACACTGGCAGTTCCAAAGCAATCAAGGACACAGCCCAGTGGTGCCACCTCGGCCAGCCGCCCCGCTCAACCACCACCGATCCACAGTCAGTTGCTCGCCCAATACGAAGACCGACAGGTGCAAACATTCTTACGTAGGTAGCACCGAATGCAGCACTCCGATCCACGTTCCTAGGGCAAGGCCGTACCCCAAGTTCCCATCCACATCGACAAGGCAGAATCCCACCTCCACACCGTAGATGAACAAAGGGTGCAAGCTAAGGAGCAGCAAGCCAAAATTCGAGAGGGATACGATTGGCAAATTCAAACCCTCCAGGATCTCTTGGCATAGGAGCGTGCACTAATCGTTATTATGTAGGCAGACAACAAGCGCATGCGTACGTCTAGACGCACAAAGGAATCCACAAGGGAAGACTGGGAGTAGCAGGAGTTCTAGATGTACCGAGAGGTCTCAGCCCAACTAGCCACATACACTCTAGCCCCACGCACTATCTCCCAAACCTTACAAATGCATGTCAATGCCCTTCATGCACAAAACCTCATCTTCCATCTCGACCTCACCGCTCCCCTTCCTCCTAATGCCCTCCAAAGCATCCTCCGTCATAATTTCGACCACTGCCACCCCATTCCCGCCATGTCATACTTTTCTCTCGATCTTCATCCCACCAACCTCTCTCTTCTCCGTCCCTCTAACCTTCAGACCCTTGCTGCCCACCCCATCTTGCTCAACTTCCAAGCATGGTGCCGAGTCATCACCAAGTCCACTAATTACCCATACGACGATGACATAATGTAGCTGGCCGAGCCTGATGAACTAATCCCATAGGTCTGCACTCCCGAAGGCCTCCAAGTCAATATTAACTGGATTCAGACCTACCGTCGGGCCTCTGTGGTCCAAACGCAAGGGCATCTAGTGGCATGCCACTCCATCGCCTACCATCTCCTCAACATAATCATTCTGTACAACCGGGTGCGACAAGCTCTGCAGGACTTGTTTGAGTCCTTGGTCAAAAATTTTGAAACAATTCACATAGCATATCATCCCAAAGAAGTCACCGAGGAGGCTTTACCGCCCCGCTCGTCGAGATCCCACAGCTGCCTCCTATTGCTCCTGCCCAACCCCCCCCAGCAAGCCACCTGCCCTGCCCTGCCCCCACTCCCTCACACAAATCTCCCACAGCTGCCTCCTATTGCTCCTGCCCAACCCCCCCCAGCAAGCCACCTGCCCTGCCCCCACTCCCTCACACAAATCACCCTGCCCTGCCCTGCCCCCACTCCCTCACACAAATCATAAAAACCAATAAGATGTATGCTTCTCGAGTTGTCTGGTATGATAAAGCATGGTATTTTGTCTCATTGCGATACTCAATAATCCTCTTCACTCTAATCTAGTGGTGGACACATTGCTTTGCCATGAATTGTCTAACTCTTAGATTTGGTTGCTATAATCAAGTATATGAGCTTGCCAACTACTTGAGAGAATTTAAGTTAGGGATCCTCAAAAGTATCACTCTCCAACTTGTGCATCTATGTCTACTCTCAATGAGTATGATGATTGGAATGGAATTTAAATGCTTGCTTAAGCAAAGCATCACTTAACTTTGTTCGACTCAACATTCTTTGTTTACGTTGCTTCTACACCCATGATGTATTGCAAGAAACCCAAGTCATGCATGTCAAATTGTTTGGAGAGCATCTCTAGTCCTCATTCCATATGCCTTGTGTTTTGCTTTACCTTTTGTGATCCCTTGTTGCTTGAAATAGTAGTCTATTCTACTATGCTGAGCCATGGATCTTGCTTAAATCATACAATATTTTTGAAGTCTCATATAGATGCTCACACTCTTTTTGCTCAAAACCTTATGGCTTCTTTATGTATATTTGCAAATGAAGTTTCATAGTGCAAGCAAGTGGCCTTGACTTCTGTGACTAGTGCAAAACTCTCATCATATTGCATACCCTTTTGCAATCAATCTATTGTGCTATCACTGTTTAGTGGAACCATCAATGACTTATGACATTCTTTCCTCTGAGTGAATCAACCAACTTCATGTGTCATTCATCTTAATGCTATTGCATTTCTCTTCCTTGGAATTGTGTTGTCTCAACGGTGACTCACTTGTTGTGAGGATCTTGAAGTAATGCCGATGGAGCCTCCACTTCAAGCTACTCCTTGTGAGAGCAATGCAAAGCATGAGCCGTCCGCATGTGTCACTCAAGCGGCTATCGGATTGTTGCAATGTGTTTCCATAAGAGAAAGAGGGAAGGGGGGAGAAGAGACAAGAGAGGGAGCAGGGGAGAAGGGAGGGAGAAGGAGGGAAGGAGAGAGTGAAGGGGGATGGAGTGGTAAACACAAAGGCATTACAAGGGAAACAAGATAACACCCAAAGACACTCTTGAAAGAGGAGGTAAATACAAAGGCACTACAATGAAAATAAGAGAACACCCAAAGACACCCTTGAAAGAGAAGAGGGAGCTTGTGTTCCAAACTTGTGCATACAACAATGAAGACCAAAGTCAATCATTTGGCCTTTTATACAAGTCACCTTTTGAAGGAAGGGCCAACTCTTTTTCTTTTTGCACTCTCCCTCTCCCTCTCTTTACATTCACAAGGCTCTTGGGCCCATAGGGTGCCAGTGGCATCTTCTCTATCCTTTTCTTCCCTCTTTCTATTACATCTCCTGTTGTTATGCTTCTTTGTGTGTCGAAAATAGCACTTGTGTTAATCATATAAGAGCGCTTGGGACAATCTTGAAATTAGGAGGTGTTCCTGCCATGGCGTGGGACAATTTTGGCATTAGGAGGTGCTCCTGCCCGGGTCCCAAAAAGTGCTTGTATTAACCTCGCCCATCCGAGTCCTAAGCAATTTGAGGCATAAAAGCTAGATTGGTGAGGTCGATCTTGAGCCATTTGCGACTCAAAATCCCTAAAGCCTGTAACTGTAACCCGTAAAGCCCATAACTGTACTCCATCTGTTAAAGGAAATCATGAAGCCTAATCGCCTTTAATCACTCATTACCATGCATTCTACGAATGTACTATGCATTTTGGGCCTGTGGCTGTTAACATGCCCCCCTTCCTGTTGCTGAGCCATCCTCGGGTCAGCCACATTGAAGGAGATGGGTGGAGAGGACCATCTGGAGAACTGTGTAGCGGTCTAATTGGCGACAGGTGAGCTGGGTGAAGTACGAGCGAAACTTCTAAAAGTGGGTGGCATGCATGTCCTTGTACGTGCGATGGCCATCATTGGAGATTGCAGACTCGAAGGTAGAGGTGGAGGTTCTGGAAGTGAGAGGGACCGAGGTTGGGGTTGAAGACAATCTGGTTGTTGAGATTATGGAGCTTGTCGTCAATTGACCGATTGTGGCCGGGGAGATCATCGAGGAGTAAGAGGATGAGGCGGTTGAAGTGGACCGCTGCAACGAATGTGGGATCGAGGATAGAGCCATAGGTGTCGTTAAAATGACTGGAGGCGGAAGCAAAATCCCTCCTACATTATTTCCTTCAGAAAATTGTACTTCAGAAAGTTGTACAAGATATTGGGATCCTTCTATTGTAGCTTGTGGAACTGGGCCCAGGTCTAGTGGCATTCCATGGGCATGTATAGGGCTGGATCTACCGGTCAAGATGTGCACTTTCATAGTAGAGCCAAAACTACTCCTTCGAAAAAAAGGAATGCCCCAATGAGGTTGGAGGTCGGTGGTGGCATCGGTGAGGGGGACCGGAGCATCGGGAGAGAGGTGGTAGCCATCGCATGTGTGCTTCAGATGGGTCCATCGCCAGTCATTGAAGGACTGAGTAATAAATTGTGTAAGGGGGTGAACCTCCATGATGTCATAGAGGTGGAAGCTCCTCTATAATTACACGATTAAATGATTGACCAAAAGCTAAGACTATGATCAAGAATGCCCCAAGGGCATGCATGATCAAAGGTCCATGGCCAAGAATGTCACCCATTCATGAAAAGAAGCATATACTCCAACAAAAAATCTAAAAGGAGAATGGACATCTTAACACATAAGGCCAATAGTAATTACAATTTCAATATATTCATCGTAAATTTCAATATGTTCATCGTAAATGCATGGGATTAACCTTGCCTGAAGCAATGTGGTGTCAAAAGGAATGAACTTTACCATTACAAGTCAGTCTAGCTTCATAAGACTAGAATATATCCAAGCTTACAAATTATAATCTTTTGTAGAACAAGCAAAACAACTAAGGAAAGAAGGGTGTGTAGGCGACCTTAGACAAAATTATGAGTAACATAGAGAAATACAAAAGTTTCAAAACAAGTGAGTACAAGTACTCATGAGCACTACCTTAGGTTCCGCCAAACACAAACGATTGTCAAGATGAATGGATGATTAATTTGCAACACTTGTGATGAAAGCCAACCATTGGAAAGTTGGAATGTAATGCAACCCCTTGCAAATGCAAAGAGATCTCCAAACTATGTGTGAGAGACAAACAGAGAGAGAGACAGAGAGAGTCAGAAAAAAAAGTGTGCGCATGTGCATGTGCATGTGCATGTGCCTGCGCGCGCGTGCGTGCGTGCGTGCGTGCGTGTGTGTGTGTGTGTGTGTCTGTGTGTCTGTGTGTGTGTGAGAGAGAGAGAGAGAGAGAGAGAGAGAGAGAGCCGAACTAGAAGGGGGCCACTTGGCAAGAAATGGTGGGACAATTTTTTAACAAAAATGTTAGTACAACACCTACTATACTAACATTTTTGTGTGCGCGTATGTGAGAGAGAGAGAGAGAGAGAGAGAGAGAGAGCAAACTAGAAGAGGGCCACTTGGTAAGAAATGGTGTGGGACAATTTTTTAACAAAAATGTTAGTAAAATTGATTTGGGAATACAAAAGCTTTTAAAAAATCAATTTAAAAAGTAAAAATAAAAAAAAATTAAAAATGATTTAGTAAGCAAAGCTAAGCTATGTTCTCATCAGTACCCAGGCATCAGCTGCAATCTAAATTTTGAAGGATTCCGCATGTCTTGGGTAAGTTTGATAGACTAAATTGTAATTGCCTTGGTAATTTAGCCCACCAAAATCTGAAAATGGGCATGGCGCACACACACATATATATACCTTTGTAAGCCTATAATATATCCAATCGTACAAACTCAGATTTTGTTGTTCTACATACTTATTTCCCAGATCAGAACCCCAAAAAATCACCCAAAGAGTTGTGAAATCAATCTCAGTAAGCAGAGATGTCCAGAACAGAGTGCTAATAATACATGTTATCCTTTCCAATCTTAAAGATAAAACAACTAGTCTATTTACTAGGATCGTGGCGACTTAGATATCATGTAGCAAAAGCACCGAGATATTTAACAACACTTAAACGATTTGAACACTTATATAAACAGGTGCCAGGAAAAAAATCATCTAGAAACGAAGGTGCACCCAAAAACATTCTGCTCCTCAGATGTTGCTAATGAGAAGTATCCCGTATATAATTTTAGAACTCAGCCTACAAAACTGCCCTAGGAGGAAAAGAATTTCTGGAGAGCCAGACCTTCCTTATTGGAACCCAGTTCTGAGCTCATTATTTTCCTTTGTTATTTAATTCTATGTGTCAATCATGTACAAACGGCTCAAATCACCCCCAATGGGTAATCAATCAGTTTGTACTGTCCAAATGACCTGCTTGATTGATAATGTCACTCATTTCACATTGTAATATGAGTCAATGATCGCATCAGCAAGGTAACCACACTTGGCTGCAGACAGTCCAGCCAAGGAAATACGCCCATCTTTTGTCATATATATGTGCCACTTGTCTGACATGTTGTCACTCTGCTCCAGACGGCGAACAATCATTAGCTAACAGAAGCCGTGATAGGAACGATTGCAAATCTAAGTCTGAGATTAAGTCTGAGATCATATACATTGCTTGTTTGCTAAGAAGGAAGATTATATCAAACAAAACAGTGAAAGAAAGAGAAATGTCAGAGACCAGAATTAGACATTACCTGGGACTTGGAAAGACCAGTATATGAAAACATTCCGATCTGTTTGAGAATGAACGACCAGTCCTTCCCACTTTTATCTTTGGTGGTCAGTTCGTCAAAGAGTTTCTGTCTTACTTGCTTAATTCTTCCAGCCATCAGCTGCATCTCTTCTCTCCATTCGTCAAACAATACAGGGTCTCCAACGACATTTGCAACAATCCGAGCACCATGAACAGGAGGATTTGAATACATGGGCCGGGCTAGCCTTTTCAGCTGGCTCTTGACACTGCAATCAAACATCAGAAACCAAAATGCAAAGTAAATATGTATTTATTTATCTATATATTCATTGAGAGAGAGAGAGAGAGAGAGAGAAAATGAAAGTTTACTGACGTCTACGACAGACCCAAGGGTCCGAGAGAGAGAGAGAGAGAGAGAGCACAGCCAACCAATTCCAAGAACAGCAGCAGGTCGGCCAGTCCCTAGACCCTCAAATCAGGCAGAAGCCGCAGCCCTACAGGTCAGGTGTCAGTCCTTCACCTTCGGACTTCTGGTGAAAATTCAGAGCATTAATTTTGAAGAGAGAGATCTTCATGTATGGATCTGAAATAGTCTACCTCCTATATCTATCTCATTCACCCAATGCCCCCACGAGTTCCTAGAGCCACATGGCAACATAGATCTGCCAATAATCTGTTTGATCAAGCTGCTGCCCTATGGTGTTCACTTGTAAATTATCCAACAGCAGCTAACCTTTTCTTCTTGGTCATGTTTACATGATATATTCAAAACTAGCTAACTTATCTCAATCTTTCATACACCCCCATATTTGAAAGAAAACCATAGTATATACCTAGATGAATCCAGGAACATTCCCAAACTCATCCTCTAAAAACACAACATAGTGCAGTTTCAATCTCACGGGAGTCACTCATAAGATTGAAAACCATAAACTCCATCACGCATAGCAGGGACTAGCTACTATGACATCCCCACTGACGTCATCAGCGCCCAACAGTGGGTGTAGACCATACACATACTTGAGCATCCATTTATACAAAGTCTTCGTACTGAGTTTCTGTCGGCATTTCGGAGGTGAAGGGCAAACTCAGCCATGACGAAGGCTAGCACTAAAGGAGAAGGCTAATCAAAAAGTAGTCCAAATCTTTGCATTCAAGCTACAACTGCTTGTGAAGTCTAAACAATTTCATTTTAGTCTCTCCCAAACGAGCATCTAAATCTAAATCTAGCTGATAGGGCAACACACCATTTAAGATAGAAAGAATTATCGCAATACCACCACGCCGCAACTTGGACGAAAACTTCACAAGGTAAAATTTGCATGTCCGCTAATACGGTAGAAGCATATACCTAAATGAATCCAGGAACATTCCCAAACTCATCCTCTAAAAACACAACATAGTGCACACGAGAGTCTCATAAGATTGAAAACCATAAACTCCATCACGCATAGCAAAGACTAGCTACTATGACATCCCCACCGACGTCATCAGTGCCCAACAGTGGGTGTAGACCATAGTATAAAAGTATGCTCTCACACATACAAATCCACACACCCACGCATACTTGAGCATCGAGTTTCTGTCGGCACTCCGGAGGTGAAGGGCAAACTCAGCCATGACGAAGGCTAGCACTAAAGGAGAAGGCTAATCAAAAAGTAGTACAAATCTCTTCATTCAAGCTACATCTACTTGTGAACTCTAAACGATTTCATTTTAGTCTCTCCCAAATGAGCATCCAAATCTAAATCTAGCTGATAGGACAATGCACCATTTAAGATGGAAAGAATTATCGCAATACCACCAGGCCGCAACTTGGACGAAAACTTCACAAGGTGAAATTTACATGTCCACTAATACGGCAGAAGCATATACCTAAATGAATCCAGGAACATTCCCAAACTCATCCTCTAAAAACACAACATAGTGCACACGGGAGTCACTCATAAGATTGAAAACCATAAACTCCATCACGCATAGCAGAGACTAGCTACTATGACATCCCCACTGACGTCATCAGCGCCCAACAGTGGGTGTAGATCATAGTATAAAAGTATGCTCTCACACATACAAATCCACACACCCGCACATACTTGAGCATCGAGTTTCTGTCGGCACTCCGGAGGAGAGGCAAACTCAGCCATGACGAAGGCTAGCACTAAAGAAGAAGGCTAATAAAAAAGTAGTCCAAATCTCTTCATTCAAGCTACAACTGCTTGTGAAGTCTAAACGATTTCATTTTAGTCTCTCCCAAACGAGCATCTAAATCTAAATCTAGCTGATAGGGCAATGCACCATTTAATTATCGCAATACCAGCAAGCCGCAACTTGGACGAAAACTTCACAAGGTGAAATTTGCATGTCCGCTAATACGGCAGAAGCATATACCTAGATGAATCCAGGAACATTCCCAAACTCATCCTCTAAAAACACAACATAGTGCAGTTTCAATCTCACGAGAGTCACTCGTAAGATTGAAAACCATAAACTCCATCACGCATAGCAAGGACTAGCTACTATGTGTAGACCATAGTATAAAAGTATGCTCTCACACATACAAATCCACACACCCACACATACTTGAGCATCCATTTATACAAAGTCTTCGTACTGAGTTTCTGTCGGCACCATAGTATCATTATATTAAGACATGAATAATACTTTTTCTCAATATGAATCTATTCAAACCCCTTTACAAGCTGCTATTGTCAACAAGGAACTACATACCCTTCTAGAAAACACGCTTAAAAATGAACTGATTGAAAGCATATATGAGGCTTGTCTAGGTCAGCTCTTGCTCAATAAAATTGTGCATCCTTGTCACCATATTGCTCATCCACTAAAATTTTAGCCAGGACATGTATGATGTGCAATTTTCCCCAAAAAGCCAACCTAAGGCTAGGTCATATCAGTCATTATTTTACACACATTTGTTGAAATGATGCAAGAGAAGCAGTTTCTAGGAATTGGCTCAAGGCTTAGGGGGAGCCTTGCTTGGAACTCTGCCTACATCTTAATTGCATAGATAATGGCAACACTACCATGCCAATATACAGTTTAAAAACTTTTGCTTTACCGAGTGGCAACCTCCGGTGAAGATGTGATGACATTTGTTGCTCCAATTCGTTCTGCATATAATCCCAGGTTCTTGCTATAGGACTGTGCAACAAACAACTCCATTCCACGAGCAGCAAAGCGCCTTACAGAACTAGCGTCATCATCCAGACTGCCACTTGCAAAACCCTGTTGACATTTCCATAATCAACACTGACTGCTTAGTATTCATCAGTCTAGCCAGACCACATGCCACAGTCATTTTAAGCACAGCTATGTGATCTACACCGAGACAACTTGCAAGAATGTCCATCTTTGTATGCATTCGATCGAGGAAGTAGCACATAGAAAATACTGAAGCGGCAGGTGGAGATAGTATCATGCATTCCAACGGGAAGTTCCTGGTTTCAAAAAATTACGTACATACCTGATATGCCACATCAAAAAACGCAATATGCCCTTTCTCTTGGATAACATCAGCTATAACCTCCCACTGCTCTGTTGTTGGATCAATACCTGTTGGGTTGTGTGCACAACCATGTAGCAAGATGACCGATCCTCTGGGAGCATCCTTTTGTCCAGCCAATATAGAAAGTTCAGTTCACAAGTACAGATTGTCACCTTAGGAAGGTAAGAAATAAAGGGACTCATAATAATCATGTACCTTAATATCTGCTATCATTCCATTGAAGTCCAAACCAACAGTATTGGCATCAAAGTATCTATACTCTGACCAGGAAACTCCAGCATCATTGAATATATTCTTGTGGTTACCTGCGTGAGAAGTACACCTCAGGCATGCTGATGTTCAAATACCATATAGTGCTTGTGATTCAAATACGTGTTCAATCTTTCTACCTTAGCTTCTGTGAAGATAGGAATATGCCTAAACTAAACTGTAGAACAAAGAAATAGTTTCCTCAGAAGTCATCATGGCATCACAATGACATCCCCACCAATATCATCAGCCCCCAACAATGAGCGTAGCCGGTAGTCAAAATTCCCTTCATTCAATTTACAAATGCTTGTGAAAACGATTTTTCCTCTCCAAACAGACAATTCTAAGTAAGAAAGCTTCCAACGCAAAAGCTGAAAAAATATTACAAGGCCTTAACTCAATTGGTTGCACTTAAAATGAATGTCTTTTTCTGGGCGCACCTAAAGCAACAGCAGTTAAACAACTCAAAAGGCAGTGTGTCATGCATGGTAGACAAATGGGGCACCTTGCCAAATTCTGCCTATGAAGTACAAGTAAGCGTCCCTGGCCTATTGTTTTAGGTACCCTTAACGCATACGGCACAATAGAAATTGCACAGCTATATGGAGGCTACATGTTCAATGATCAATCATTCAAGAATGCGCATTCAGCAAATGTAGTTAAACAATAATCTAACAATGAATTCCTTCGTTCGTCTGCAACACCTTACCCCAAGTGGGGGATGAAATGAGAACCTTCACTCCAGGTAGGTATCGCTGGATAAAGGCAGCTGCTAGTCGAAGAGATCCAGTGCCTGAGAGAGACTGCACGGTAGCTACCTGTTGGCAAACTCGAACCTTTAGCTCAAGGCCTGGATGACCCTCGAAAGCGAAACTAAAACAGCAATCATTGTGGCATATAAAATGCGTTGATGATGTGGAAAATCACTCACCCGCCCTTCTTTAATTAGTGGGTTATCGGCCCCAAGAAGAAGCTCAGCCGTGACCTTGTTAAAAGCTGCCAGTCCCTCAATTGGAAGATACTGCAGCGTCAATAAAGTATTCATAAGCTATCAATCGACTAAATTACATAGATGGCGTTTTGAGAAAATGGTACCAAAAAAATCCAATAACACGCATTTTGGCGTCGCAAGTGAGTTCTAAGTATGCGCTCTCCACCGATCTATGTCGCTAGAATGGTTTTGTTTGAGAGGGAGAAAACCAATTACTTCTTTGTTGTCTCCCTTTTGGAGCATCAGCTGTTCAGCCTGGAAGAGAGAAGAACTTAGGAATTAGACAACTGCGCAGAATTAATTCGAGTCCGCCGGAAAACAGGTTGGAGCTTTCTAGAACTATAGCCAGAGAAATTTGTAGTCCTAGTTAAGGAATCGACCGGAATATTTTGATGCATGGTAATGCATGTAAGCAAAGATTTATAACCTTCTTCACGACGTTTAAGACGTATGGCTGGAGGTCTTCCGTCCTGTACGCTCCAACACCGAGATTCAGTTTAAGATCGCTTGAATCTGCCCTGAATGCTTCGGAAACTCCCAAGATTGGGTCTGGAGGAGCCATTGTGACAGCTTCAAATCGAGAAGCTTCTGTGGCGACGGTCATATTGACCTTGCTCACGGACTGCACCCATAGCATCCGTTATGATATCAGCATAACCAGACACGTAAAAGACGATCGGAGATCGCCGATGCGTTCGGAAGCCAAGAGAGTAGGCTAATAGCAAAAGTATGGCGCTAGTAAAGACACCTTTCAAAGCTCCAAAGACGAAATGGAGCAAAACAAGGCTCACCTTCACATTGAGACTAGAGAAATCCTTGACGATTGGGCCGGGGAAGGCAGCGGTTCTCAATCCACAAAACTTGCGAGCAGGCGAGTGGAACTGAGGCAGGGAAGGCAGGAGATGAGCAACAAGAAATGAAGATGGGGGAGGAGAAGCGAAGAGAGGGGAGCGTACCTGAAAGGGAGGGGAGGCAGAGAGGCCGGAGGAGGAAGAGGAAGAAGCCATGGAAGCAAGGGCAGGAGACATGGTGGTGAAATGGTTGAAGGCAAAAAAAGGTGAGGGTTTGAGAGAAGATAACGAGGATCCAGCGATGCCTTCAAAGCACCCCCCCCCCCCCCCAAAAAAAAAAAAAAAAAACTACTCATTGTTGTCTTTTCTTCTTTTTGCATCTTTTTCTCCAACGGGGTTGGTTGGTTGCCTTTGGTTGTTCTCTTTTCCTCCTCACTTTTCCCCCTCTTTCCAAGGCATCCCCCTCCTCCGTCACGATTTTCAAGTCCCTATTTCTACAGGTTGGTAACATTTATGCAACTTGTCCGTGAAATTCACCTTCAGGTTCCGCTATGTGAGGGAGCATTCGAATTTTCATTGGCTGACTTCATGGATCCTGGTGAAATCAGACGTGAAACTAGGGGAAGAGAAGTTTGCGGGACATTGCAACCAATCCCCTCCTTCGATCAAATCTGTTCATCACCTGAAATTCCGAGCATCGCCAAAGTTCATAGAGCCACTCTCACAATAACCTCCTCGATTTCTGTAGGAAATCTCACATGCTTGAGGAGTCATCAGTGTTATATTGTCCACTTAGTGTGCAATCCACACACTACCCATGCCCTTTCTCACTTGGGCAAGCAATGGGACAACCACAGCCAGTGCCCAAGCTCAAGCCTCCCCACACCAAGTGACACCAAGGCTAAGCAGCCGTTTCAACCAATCAAAGGCCATTGTTTACACTTCAAGCAGACATCCTGTTACACATACAGCACCCATGACCACACCTTGTCGTTCGAAATGGATTCCACACCATCCCTACTCCAAGCCCTTCCATGGGCAACCAAGCTTACCCAGCAATAGGCAAAGATTAAACCTACTAATCGCTTGCATTTTCAAGGTCTCACAGAGTAGCAAACAAACCATTGGCGGGTTTTTTCAATTCAAAGAAAAACACTTGGGCAATGTGTGAAGGGGGTGTCCATGGGTGGGCACTCAATATTTTAATAACCTAATAATGGGCAGCTAGTGTGTAATGGAGGGCGCCCATTCCAAATCGCCCATGACTCTTTTGGGCCACCCACACATTACGCTCTATTTGGGCACCCTTTTGCAGTGTGTAAAGAGCCTAAACAGAGGGAGTAAGACAAAGCTTCGCTAGTAGACAAGGGGTTCACAATGCATCAACAACACTACCCTTTTTCATCCAAACTAAATGAAAAAGTGCTACTAGACGCAAAGTGCATTGAGAAAAGCTAAGGCATTCATCGCAACACAAAAAGAAACCCACCAAAATATAACCATGTGTTGGAGTTTTCTAGTTAACGATCCCTTCCTCTACTTGATGTCGTATGAAATAGATACTAATGTGCTTCAACATCTTGCAAAGAGCTTAGGTTGTTGGCCAATGTAATGTCAGTTTGATTGTCACAAAAGACAAGATCCTCCAACAACCATCTCAACCACATAGCCTCACATTCACACACGCAAGGAAGGGAAATCTACTATGCCTCAAAGTATGGAGGCATGCTTCTTGCTAGACCAAGATATACAATGAAAATCGAACATCAATGGGTATTTTGAAATAGACTTCCTCTTGGGATCACTCTCCCATGTACATCTTTAAACCCAACCTATGTGGGTCTATGTCTTGGCTATCTCTAAGATATAAAGATTTATGGTTTGTTGCCCCATTCAAATATTTGAAAACCTACTTTACCCCATTTCAATGGTGACCTACAAACTCACCATAATTTGGCTCACAAGACCGACTACATATGAAATGTCTAGCCAATTTTGATATCATCATGTTACCAATTGTTTGTCGGTAAATTGTAGCACTCTCTGATTTTTGCATGCTATGACTAGTCTCTTAGTAAAGTGTAGCACTCTCTTGTTTTTGCATGTTATGACTAGTCTCAATGATGTACTTATTGGTATGGCATTCAATATCCTAGATTCATGGAGTCAATGAACCTACTCTAGCACATAAGTATGCCATCGTCCATCTACACAAATTCCATAGCCAAGATGTAATGTAAGAATCCAAGGTCATGCATTAAAAATTTTTCAGGAAGGTTGGCCTTGACAGTACATTCCATGATGAGGCTTACTTTGGTGAACCCTTACTACCTAAAGTAAATGTCAGTCTTGTTGTGCCAAGTTCGTGAGGCTTTCTTGAGATATTCGATCGACATACTAGACAAAAGATCCTTGTGGCTACTTCATCTAGATTTCTTATTGTATGTATCCGGAGATTCAAGCATGTGACATCCATTTGATGCAAATGAAGTCCCATAGTTCAAATAAAAGAAAGTATGAATTGATCCCATCTACCTTATGCTTGACTTTCTAGGCCCACTTAAAGCCAATGACCTTCGCCCCACTCCTAAGCATCATTCTTCATATTTTTCTTCCATGACCTGTACCCAGTCCTTGGATTGTGCTGCCTCTTGAAGGTGATAGGTTCTTCCACTTATGTCGCACAAGATGACATTGTAGACTTTTTAGATCTGTGAAGATCCTTAGCCTTGTCTGCTAACCTCCTAGCCCGATTTGGCATCAATTTGGATTAGGAACCTTGTCACTCTATTATATGAGTACATAGAATACCTTAATGATGCCCCCCCCTCGCCCCCATTTTTGCTGTCTACTACCAGTAGGGCTAAGAAGCAAATCCTCAAATATCTCACATTCTATGTATGTCTTCGACACTATATGTGTGAAAAGAGTGGGAGAGAAGGAAGGAGTCTTACTTACGTCTTTCTCACATACACAATGGGGGAATATACACAAAGGTGGAGGCTAAAAACAGTTTTCCTCTTCTTAGTTGTGAAAGTTAAAAGAACTCTAAGTACAAAAGAATAGGTGAATCCTATATGTGGGTCTCAAACCAAACTCAGCTAACTAAGGTGGCATACTAACTGAGCCACTAACTAGAGCACATAAAGATAGCTGTCATCCAGCTATTATTCATGGGCGGTGTACCAACTGCATCTGTAGCTAACAAGTGGGTGACATAAATGCACAACGGTCACCCTAGCATATCACGAGTGGAGCTCGATATCTCAACACTCCCCCTCGAGCTCAATCTCAATTCCTGCACACCAAACAGGTCTCTGAACTTGCGCAACTTCTATGCACCCAATGCCTTCGTGAATATGTCAGCTACCTGATCCTCTGTGCTGACATAAACTAGATCAATAAAACCTATTAGAACCTTCTCCTACACATAGTGATAATGCACCTCAATGTGCTTTGTTCTAGCATGATAGATTGGGTTATTTGCCAAGTGTATACTGCTCATGTTGTCACAACAAATGACAACTGGCTCATCTGTATACTGATGCATATCATAAAGTAGCTTATGCAACCAAGCTGCCTCACATGCAGCCATTGTTGCATCCCTGTACTCGGCCTCTGTGCTCGACAAGGCAACTGTAGGCTGTTTCTTGTTGCTCTAAGTGACTGCAGCACTCGCAAAAGAGAGCACATATCCACTGGTAGATCGTCTATCAGAAATACTACCAGCCCAATCAGCATCAGTGTATCCATGCAACTGTATCTGAACCCCAGTCTCATAAAATAGTCCATACTGCAATGTGGACTTCACATACCTCAATATGCATCTAGCCGCATCCAAATGCAGTTTCCTTGGAGCCTGCATAAGCGACTTACCAAACCAACAGCATAGCTCAAATCTGGCCTAGTAATAGTCATATAAATCAAACTTCCTACTATGCGTCTGTATGTAGTAGGGTCTTCCAGAAGCTCACCTGCATCTGCGCTCAGCTTCACATTCTGCTCCAAAGGAACTGAAATAGGTTACAACTTGTCATCCCTTATTTGGACAGCATCTCCAATCCATACTGCCTCTGCAAGAGCCACTTGTGGATCTAATCACCTCAATGCCCAAGAAGTAATGCAGCTCTCCCAAATCCTTCATCTCAAAATTCTGCTTCAATAGCATTTTCACATGAAGGATATCTTCATCACTGTCACCTATGACGATCAAATCATCAACATAAATGACAAGCAGCATAATGCCTTTCTCTATTTTTCTCACATAAAGTGAGAAATCTGCCTTGGAAATCTGAAAGCCAATAGTGACAAGATACTGTCCTATCTTGTCAGACCATGCTCTGGGTGCTTGCTTCAAGCCATACAAGGCTTTCTTCAACCTGTAAAAAAACTCAGGATGAACAACATGCACATAACCTGGTGGCTGCTCCATATAGACCTCTTCTTGCAAATCAACATGCAAGAAAGCATTCTTTACATCCATCTGATGTAAAGACCATCCCTTTGATGCAGCCATAGCAATGACTGCTCTTACGGTTGCCATCCTTGCAACCGGACTGAATGTTTCTTCATAATCAATGCCATATGTCTGTGCATACCCCTTGACAACTAATCTTGCATTGTATCTGTTCATAAAACCATCTGCATTGTGCTTCACCTTATAAACCCACTTGTAGCCAATTGCATTCTTGTCTTTAGGAAAAGGCACCAATTCCCATGTAGCATTTGCTTCCAAGGCATCCATTTCTTCATCCATGGCTTTCTCCCATTTTTCTTTTCCCATGGCTTGCTCAAAAGAAGTGGGTTCTAGTTCATGTATCACTTTGACCATATAGGCATAGTGAATGGCTGTAAATCCATCATATTTCAGCCTATCCAAAGGATACCTAGCTTTGGTAGACCTGCACAAAATAGGTTCACTACCAGGTGCTCTCAAAACATCCCTTGTCTTCCTTACTCCAGGTGTAACAACAGTAGGAATACCCAACTCATCATCAAGGCTCTGTTTTGAGCCACTGGATTCACCATCCACATAAGAGTGACCTGCATTCACATCAACCATGGGCTGATCTACTTTCTCTTTTCCTTTTCATGATACTTGCATATCACTATCTGCATTGCTTTGAGGAGATCCTCCTGATCTCAATTTGCCTGTCCATGGCGAAGTATGTGAATCACTACTAGAGGACACTATAGCTCCACTAATCTTTTGTGATTGCTATTGTGAATTCTATGCAGCATTATCATTTTGTGCATCTACATCGTCAATCACATTTACTGGTTTATACCAGCTGCTCATCTCATCAAAAACATCTCTGCTCACTGTAAACTTACGAGTAGAAGGGTTATAGCATCTATACCCTTTCGGCTGCAGAGAATAACCAATAAAGATGCACTTCTCAGCTTTTGGATCCAACTTGGATCTCAACTCATCTGGCACATGAACATAGGCAATGCAACCAAAAACTTTCAAATGAGCAATATCTGGTTTCCTACCAGTATACCTCTCCTCTGGGGTCATGCCATGTATTGCTGCAGTGGGAGACTTGTTCATTATGTAGACTGCTGTAGCAACTGCTTCAGCCCAATAATAATCTGGCAGGTCTTTTTCATTGAGCATGGCACGAGATACCTCTTCAATATGCCTGTTTTTCCTTTCTACAAGTCCATTTTGCTATGGGGTATGACTGCATAAATATTGCTGCTTTATGCCATGCTCCTGCAAGAAACTTGCATACTCATTTGAGAGGTACTCTCCCCCTCCATCTGACCTTAGGCATTTTATTTTCAGGCCTGTTTCTTTTTCAACCATAGCTTTAAAAGCTTTGAAATGCCCAAACACTTCACTTTTCTTTTTCATAAAATACACCCAAACTTTTCTGGTATAGTCATCAATAAAAGTGACAAAATAATGACAGCTTCCAATAGATGCAGCTTTAGTAGTCCACACATCAGAGTGATTAATTCCAATGGCCTCTTACTCTCTTGAACATATCTAGGAAATGGTTTTATTGCCTGTTTTCCAAATTGACAGGCTTCACATACCTTATGCATTTCTGCAACCTTGAACTTAGGCAATCCTACAACAATATTTTGGGCCTGTATTAATTTAAGTCACTGTACATTAACATGATCAATGCGTTTATGCCAGATATCAATATCTACAACTACACCAGTCCCATGTGCAAACATTGTTGCACTCAATTCAGGCATGTCCGCATCCAATGTAAACATCCTGCCCTTCTTCTTCCCTTTTGCTATCAAGCGACCTTTATTTTTGATATCCTCAACAAAGCATCCATGAGGATTAAATCTGACCTACAAGCCTTGCTCAACCATTTGACCAACAAAAACCAGGTTCTTGGTGATATTTGGGACATGAAATACATCAGACGGGTATTTCTTTTTTCCATCCTGCATACACAAAAGAATTTTACCAATCTGCATAATAGGATGTGCAGTATCATCACCAGTCTCTACAAATCCTGGTCTTTCCATTTTCCTTACATCCTACATCCATTCTGCATGACCTGTCATGTGGTTTGACGCACCTGAGTCAACATACCACACATCATTGCCTTCTTTTGCACTTGTCACAGAATTGGTCATGTGCTGCACCATAAACAGATGCTCATTTCTATCATCACCCTGTCTACTAGAGGATGCATAATTGCCTTGCTGCAATTTTCCAGTCATGATGTCATTCTACTTTTTATAGCAGTCTTTAACCATATGACCCATTTTACCACAGTAGTAGCATTCAACATTGCTGTTTGCATCTTGGCCTCTCTGCCATCCACCACGACCTCTTTGGCTCCCCCTGCCTCTAAAGTTACCATGTCCTCCTCCATAGGACTGGTTTTTTTGAATTTGCTACATATTTTGATTTCTACCACGGTTGCTCTACCTCTGTCTCTACCTCTTCCAGCATTTGAGTAGAAGACAGCTTCTTTTGAAGTTCCTCCTGAAGAAGATGCACCACCATTTCTCTGCTCTTCAGAAATTAGAAGAGCAATCAACTCCTCAAAATCAGGAAAATTCTCACGGACGCCACTGGATGTCCGGAATTGTGTGTGCATAATGCTTTCCTAGACCATTCAAGGTCACAGAAACTAAATCATCATCTTCTACTGGCGACCCAATAGAAGCAAGTGCATCTGCAATCTTCTTCACCTTCATGTGGTAGTCATTGATGCTCATATTTTCTCGCTGCACATTATGCAACTCCTGCTTGAGCTGCATTTTCCTGGCTTGTGTATTTGTGCTATACATTTTTGTCAAAGTATCCCACGCCTCCTTCGACGTGCTTGCATCCTGAATATGCACAATCATAGAATCTAAAATACTGATAGACAGCTAGTACATAGTTTTTCTGGCTCTCTCATGCTAGCCTTTAAATGCCTGCAACTTCTGTTGATTGGGAACATTAGGAATAACTGGTTCTTGTTCAGCTCCAGTAATGAACTCCCAATAGCCTTTTCCCTTAAGGAAATTCGTCATTCTAAACTTCCATGCTTGGAAGTTGTTCTTGTCAAGCTTTTCAGTGACAATCTGTGAAAGAGCATTAGACGCCACTAGAGAACACTGCAAAATATTCTGTGACTGCAAAAAAACACAACTTCTGCCTCACAAGGGCAAATCTGCAAAACTGACAAGAGTGGTATTTGACCACACAGTCACTTCCTAGTGACGATTATGCATCAATAGGCAATAGGAATGATTCTGTCACTCCCACTATCTTTGCGCACAGGCATACGATGTAATTTCTATGATAACTTTTCACCGACCTGCAGAATAGTGGTCGTATAGCAAAAATAGGGCACTTTCCTGAGTGCCTGTGAAAAACTTTTGCCACCAAAACGGGCCCCAAAATGGCCTCGAATCAAAAAATAATTTCACCAAGGGCTTCACCCTCCTGTAGCATATACTGCCCTCTTGCCACACCGCGAAGGGCATCCCAATTTGAGATAGTGCACTCTTGCACTTTCCGGCTGTGCTACCTGCAGAGATTTGCTCCCAAAGTCGAAAAAAAAGGAAAGCAACACTGATCCTCTCACTAGGACACCGCGAATTTAGTTTGCTTTCTTGAGATCCTTACCACGAACCGAGCTCTGATACCATGTGAAGAGAGTGGGAGAGAAGGAAGAAGTCTCACTTGTGGCTTTCTCACATACACAATGGGGGAATATACACAAAGGTGGAGGCTGAAAACAGTTTTCCTCTTCTTAGTTGTGAAAGCCAACAGAACTCTAAGTACAAAAGAATAGGTGAACCCTATATGTGGCATACTAACTGAGCCACTAACTAGAGTACATAAAGATAGCTGTCATCTAGCTATTATTCATGGGTGGTGTACCAACCGCATCTGCAACTAACAAGTTGGTGACATAAATGCACAACGGTCACCCTGGCATATCACGAGTGGAGCTCGATATCTCAACAATATGTCTAATGTTGGCGTCAACCAAACGTTATCTTTCCTTTCATGTGACTCTTTATGGCATTCCTTGCTTAACCTTCTGGATTATATAGCTTGTATGCCGTATGAGCCTTTTGCGTACCAAACCATAATGGATTTCACACTTTGGTGTCTGACTTGCCCTCTTATCTTTTGGAACATGAATGTAGGCAATTGGTCAAAAAACTGTGAGATGCTTTGCAATAGGTTTGTGTCCAATCCATGCTTTCTCTCATGTCACATCCCATAAAGTATTAGTGGGTGATCAATCAATCAAGTGCATAGCTATGCATATTGCATTTTCACAAAGTCTCTTGCATATCCTTGGTGTGTTGTCTCAATACACTCCAAATGAATCTTTAGAGGAATCTTTCCCCCCGTGGTTGGATCTAAGGCACTCGAGCCAATAACCATTCTAAGTTTATGTATGTGTCTTCACTCTTGGAAATTTTCGAGCACCTCAAACCTTTTATTCATAAAATGGACAAACAGTTTGCATATTGCATCATATATGAGTGTCATAAAATACTTGCTACACACAAGTGATGTGTATTTTTCATGTATCTCATTATGTCAGTGTGTACCAATTCCAATGTTGCAACACTAATGCCATAAGAATCCATGACCAATAGTTCCCTCTTTGGTTTTTAAATATTTTTCTTCCTTGTCATCAAAATAGATTTTGATTTTTGATGAGCATATACAAGAGATCCATGGCTGATCTATGCACATATGACATATCATACGGGCTTTAGCTATCCATTAGAAAGTAAAGTGGTATATTTGGAAATGGGTAATCATCTCCTAAATGCACATATAAAAGAAAATTTGATGGGATCGAATGTCTTGGAACCAGTCCTTCTTGTGGCACATGTGCTTTTTAGAGTCACACTTTGTAAGACACACAATGCACAATTGGGATTGGAGATCCCTTGCATTTGCCTTTTATAGAGTATGGAGTAACATTCAAGAAAAATACGTTTTGAACACACATTTGTGTGGGGTGTGAGTGCATGGATTAAGTTTTTGGTAGACATGTGGATTGATTCCTTGCATGTACATGATAGCAAATCAAGTTATAACATCCAATTCATAGTGTATCTTTAGCAAAGGCTCACCTACCACCAATTTAATAATACAAGCAGATATTTGTTGGTGAGAGAATAAGAATATTTTCAATATGTTCTGATTTTGATCGATGCTAGTTGCTCATCAAATCTTCAATGAGATTGAAGTTGGATTTTTTAATGTTGGGACGCACACATGAGGATATCAATCAAGTTTTTAGCATGGTCTCAAGAGAGCTAAAATGCAAGGACGTGGACTTGATAAGGAGATGTCGGAGGCAAATTGGTAGCCGTAAGGAAAGTAAGTTATGCTACAAGCTCGTGAAAATGTATGATTGGAGGAGATTTATTTGGCCTTTCTTACAAAAGGGTGGGTCATAGCAATCCCATATTACTTTCACTTTTTAAAAAGAATGAAAAACCAGTAATGTAGTGGCAATACTATTTCCTTGATACAAAATGGGAACCTCAAGGTCCTTGTAGTCTCTTAACTTGATACAAAATGTGAACCTTAAGATCCTTACAGTCTCTTAACTTCAATTCCGAGATGCATCCAAAATGGGCTCCTATGTAGGGGAACCCATTAATAAATCTCAATATGAAATAGACGGCTTAACATTGTATTTAGAAATTTTGAACTTTCTCTCTCATTTTGGATTTTTTTCGCAAACCAATCCCCTCCACTTGATAATGACTTAGTAGACTCAAAAAAGGGTGTCTTTGCAATACTAGATATATATTTGACACCAAATGAAAGTTTTGATAGAAGAAAGAGGAAGGCCCCCCCCCACATGTAGTACACCCACACATAGGGCTTGATACTTACATGCCCACCTAAGGCTTGCGCCTTCTATTACTAGCTAATTATTAATTAGTTTTTAAATTTATAGTTTATTCTTTAATTATTAATTTCTATTCTAATCCTTTTTTAGTACTAAATAATTTTTTGATTAATCATTAATTTAATGTTTTTATTACTTTTTATTAATTCTTTAATTATTAATTACTTTTATTACTAGCTAGTATTTTTATTAATTATTAATTAATTTATTAATTACTTAATGACTAATAGATATAATTCAAGTGCAACATAGATGTGGTGTAAAGATACACGATTTTGGAACATGATGTATAAGATCACCAAGAGGGGACCGCCATGTAGGGACATATCTGCTCTTATGCTTCGAAATCTATTTCTGAGTGATCATACTCTATTACTGCATCTTGAGTCTGATCAAGTCTACCCAAATAGTATTTGATATGTGCGAGGCCGCTGCCAGGGATTGTGATACTTTTTTCCACATCGTACCCATGCTTCTTTTTAAGATTTTGAGTCCTTGATTTCCAACAATGGATGATGCTACTCACTTCCACTTTAGCCAAGCCCTCTTTATTTGGAACCCATTCGCATTTCTTTTCCAAACAACCCTCATAAAGTTGTTTCATTGTATATTTTTTTGGGAGATTTTTAAATGGTTTGGGCTCATATGATAAGGCTATGAATGTGCTAGGGATTCCTATTTCACCCCTTGCTATTCGAGTAACCTTTGTGACCCAAATTGGTCCAACTTGGTCATCCAACTTTGATTCTAGATCCTCTGCACAAACAGAAACAAAAAGACCTTTTGGATTTCATTGGATTGTTGTAGCACATGTGCTCTCTATTACTGCATCATCAGATGCATGCGAGCAAAATCAGAGTGTATATGATTTTATTCATTCGAAGAGACGCAATTGGTTAAAACCATCAAGAGATGCAGATTTGTTTATTGCTTCAAAATCAACGGCTATTGAAAGGGTTTAATGTTGCACAAGGGCAACAAGTGAATCTAATGCAACGAGAATTGTTAAACAATGAGACTGACTATAGAAGTTGTGGTTGAGGGTGTATTTAGTGAAGAAGAAGATGAGCTTGAGCTACTACATGACAATAGTGAAGTCGAAGAGATCGATGATATCGTACCAGTGTTGACTGCGATGTAGAGTGTTGTGCATAAATGTCAGGGGATGGATAGGAGAATATGCTACGTGATAAAAGATCGCATATGCTTGTATCCATCTTGTCTCATTGTCCTGACTTGTATGCTTTTATCGAGAATTATGTTCGTTTAATTCTGGTGCATGTATGCTTCATTGTATTCTTATAATGCCTAATGTCCATATCACCTTCTTTAGTTCTTAACATCTCGTCTTGGGAAAAAGTTGTATGTTGGAGTTATGTGCATTTATTTACTATGTGTCCATTGTTGTAATGTATTCCTATAATCCCCATTTCCCAAGTCTTTCATTGTGTTTAACATTGAAATGAGAATTTCTCAAATTTTGTGATATTGTCGTGCATTTTCATAGGTACATCTTTCTCTCCAATGACCCCCACCAAATAGGCTTTAATAGCATATTTGGAACAACTATACTTCCAATACCACGATATTGTAGGACCCCTATTGGTGTTGGCATGATCCTTGGGGCACATCTTCCTAGCACCCAAGATGGCGTTGACATGGATATCTCAGATCAAGATAAGTCTGATCATGAAAATTTAGAGGATTCTATTGAGACCATGCAAATGAGATCGAGATAAGTCTGATCATGAGATTTTAGAGGATTCTATTGAGGCCATGCAAATGAGCTCAAGATAAGTTTTATCATGAGATTTTAAAAGATTCTATTGAAACCATGCAAATGATGATTAGATGAGGACACGCACATCGGGAAATGCAAGGGCCTACGATGCAAGAAGGAGAGAAGGAGAACACAAGCAAGGGCAGACATTGCTAGGTTAATAAGGTCATTGTGTTCCTGTGGAGTGAATAGGTGAGGTGCCTCTGAGATGTCAGCTCTTCATTCTCAGTGCTTGCTCGCTTGTGCTTGACAGGACGTCCCTTTCCTATGCCTGACAAGTGGTGTCTATCGGTCCAATCTAAGTGTCAATGCAAGACATCGTGAACGTACACTTGTTGGATGAAGTGCATAAGAATTTGTTGATTGTTCGGCATGCTCCCTTCACCTTCTGTGAATTGCTGAAGTAGAATGTGTGTAAGAGCCTTGTGTCAGATCAAATAATGAGCTGTGAGTACTTATTTCTAGCACGATCACTTTGAAGAAACAGGGTGTTTCTTATGAACTCACTTGGACAAAGCCTGGCCACTTGTCAAAGAGATAGTGGCCTGCCTTACATGGTATCATCATCCACCGGACCTGTGGCAAACACACCTAATCCCTACCTTCTAAGCATCTATCATTGCCCATTCAAAATTGCTTGAGTCTTGGCGTGATTCAGTTGCTCAGCCAAATTGTCCTTTTGAGACCCTAATCTTGTGGGCTTGAAACATCCTCAAGATGTGTATCTATAGGCTCCTTTGGCCATAGACACCTTGGGATGCTCCTATGTGAGTATGTTCTCTCCCTCTGTGCTCATAACAATCCTAAAATAAACCCTTAAAAATGACAATTAATGCATCAAGAACGTGCAAACGTGTTTTAAATCATGATAATTGCATTGAACCACATTAAATAATAGCAACATAACACTTATCACATTCAATCATAGTAGCATAACACTTATCAACATGACACTTGTCGTATTAAATCCTAGCAACATGACACTTATTTAAACAAAGTACTTAATTTCAAATTATACAAACAATATTTAAGTGCTCATCATGGACTGAGGACTCAATAATATACAAAAATGATCATGCTATGAGCCATCATGTCACAAAATGTACAAGGATGTATCAGACATTTGCTAGTCTAAGTCCTTGGTTGGGACTGAGTTGCAAATTGCAGCTTGTTGCAATATTAAAAACACTACAAAACTCTGCTGTTGGTGGATGGATGTTTGGGTCTGTGTGCTTTCCTTGGAGTGCAAGTCATCATAGCCACACGATCAAAGCTTGTGTAGGACCAGTATAAGTCGGTGGTACACAAGCATCTATAATATTAAGAATGTGGTAGGACATTGCATAAACATCTTGTGATGTATTGAAAGGTGGCAGATTAGTACAAAAGCACTCCTCAGCCATGTGGAAAAATATTTGACAAGTCGTAACAGTCGTGAGACTACTACTCTTCAATTCCAGATAATGCTTGTTGCTCATCATTCCCCAATCATAAATGCCCATATACACTTTTTCGGATGACTTAGAGAAATGTAGCATAGTGTTTTGCACATGAAAATCATTATGTAGGAAATTATGGTGGTGCGTGCAATGCATACAAGTGCACTTAGAAGATCAAAAACATGTTGACGAACACGCAGAGCTCTAACAGGCATTTTTTGCATCATCTATGTGTCTCGTTGCAGAGGGTGTCCTCCCATCATGTCTGAAGACTGAGATAGGTCATCCATCTATCCAAATGATTTTTGTTCCAAAATAGGAATATTATCAACGTATTGAAACTAGACCTATAGCGCACCCGGGTATACAACCACCCCGTGGCCTCCACCAATGCTTTTGTCTTAAAATCCTCAGGTGTCTTGGAGTGCTCCAACACCTTGCAAGCATAAATCTTATGGGGATCGAATGAGATGATGCAAATGTTGCACATGCTAAACATTTCCAAATGTGTTGATGCCCACAGCTACTGCTAGTGTGAATCTCATTATTGGAGAAGCATGCGTGCCGATCGCTATAACATTCTCGTTTCAGTGGGTTCATCAAGGTGTTCTGGTGGCATTGCTACTAGTGAAGGTGAGGGGGCTAAGGGTGCAGGTGTGGGTGAGTGGAAAGAAGAGGGAAACCTATCCAAATGTGTGCTAGGATGTGCAAAAGGTTTGAAATTAGGATGTGACCTCTTCGAGGGATGTGCAACAAATTGCAAAACGTAAGTTGGGTGTGGATATGGTAATGGAGGGGGTGGGGGACCATGTGCAAAAAAGGAAGGCAGAACTACAGATTGTGGAGCATGAAGAACTTTAGGGAAAGTGATGTGCAAAGGTGGGTTGTGGTGGATGTAATGGTGCTTGTAGGCGGCGTGGCTACAGTGTTGCTTGTGGGTGTGGTTGTAACTTGTAGGAGTGGGGGTGGTTGTAACTTGTAGGGGTGGGTGTGGTTATAGGGGATGGAGTGATTGTGTGGCTATGGATGTGGGGAATGCAATGGTACTTGGGGATACACTGGTCCTTGAGGATGGGGTGCTAGGGATGTGGGTGCATTGGTGGTCAACTGAAGGATGATGCACCTCCCTTGCCTTGAAGTCTCACCATGCATTCTTATGTATGCGACTCTGGCTTCTATAGTGGGACTCGTCTCGTAGGCAAGGATGTCTTGATCTATTTGACCAAGACATCACTGAGTCTCCAAGGAAAATTGGTGCATGAATTGATCTCTATATTGTGTTGAAAAAACATATGGAAAATTTTCACGCAAGGCCCTCACTCCACCTCATCCATCATTCATGCGAGATTTTGCATGCCGCTTCCACCATAGTTGAAAGCGGTTTCAATGATGTCCTAATCGACATTCATTAACAAGTGCATGTTCTCATTCTTGAGCACCTTCTTTTGAGCTTTATTGAGATCAAGATGATCAAGCCTTCTCCTCTCTCCCGCATGAGCCATCATGCAACAATGAAGGTGCAACATAGATTTTGAAACTGATTCAGTGCCAGCAATGGCAAATAACAAAGCATGCAATTTCACAGAAGCCCAAACTACATTTTGACTCATCTAAAAATAAAATAAAATCACAATAAATCTATTTATGAGACCTTGTGAATGTGCATTGTTGACTAATCAGTTTTGTACATCTAATACTAGGCTTTAACTGCAAAACACACAACTATCAAGGGACAGTTGAGTGCCATACCTATACTGTCTATGAACACACCGCATGATATTAAGCTTAGAATGCATCACACAACTCTCAAGAGAGAGATGAGTGCTAGATGAAAACATATCTAAACCTAAACTACAGCACAGAGCTCTTAAGAGAGACATGAGTGCCAGACTAAGTGTCTATGAAAATGTCTCTAAACTTAGCCTGCATTACAAAACTCTCAAGATCGATTAGAGAGATGAGTGCCAGGCTAAGCGTCTATGAAAAGATCTCTAAACTTAGATTGTAACACACAACTCTCACAATTAATTAGAGAGACGAATGCGAGACTAAGCGTCTATGAAAATTGAGACTGTAATACATAACTCTAGCAAGAGAGATGAGTGCCAACCTTACATAAAAAACAAACATTAAAATCAAAGCGGAGACTACAACACACAACTCTCACAAGAGAGATAAGCGCTAGTCCCAAATGCAAACATTAATACTGAAATAGAGACTCCATCACAGAACTCTCGCAAGAGATATAAGTGCTAGTCTTGAACATGGGAGATGAGTTTACCTGTGCGAGAGCTAAGCTAGGTGCACTAGTAGGCATGTGGGGGCACGGAAGCAAGAAGCAGATAGATTGGAGTATTCATCCAAAAACAAGGTGAAAATGAAAGTGGAGCTTGTTTATACTCATTTTATTCGTACGAATACTTTTATTCATACAAATACAAAAGTATCCGTACAAATTCGTATTATCAAGAAAAACAAGAAGAGAGATATAGGAAGCAACCAGGAGGGAGCAACAGTCTCCTCCACAATTAGCTCATATTCACCCCACACAATACAATTGAACACTACTAAGGTCACTCCCATACATAGTAGATAAGAACTAACTATGGTTGAGTCAGTGTGACTCACCTTATTCACCTACTCACACAACAGGAACAATAACCGAGAGCTTGATTCCCAACACTCCCCCTCAAGCTCAAGTAGGGAGCATAACACCAAGTAGCTTTCTAAAGTATGTAAACTTATCTCTACCCAATGACTTGGTAAAGATATCTGCAAACTAATCTTCAACCTTCACATGTATGAGATCAATCTTCTTTGATAACACCATCTCTCTGATGAAATGGTAGTGTACCTCAATATGCTTAGTTCTAGCATGATAAATTGGATTACTTGCCAACTGCACAGCCAACTGCACACTACTCATGTTATCACAATAAAGTATGACTGGTTTTTCCACATGTAGTCCCAAATCTTGCAAAAGCTTCTGAAGCCAAGCAATCTCACATGCAGCCAATGCTGCACCTCTGTACTCTACTTCTATACTAGACAATGCCACTGTGGGTTGCCTTTTACTACTCCAACTCGCCACTGCACTACCAAGGCTGAATGCATAACCACTTGTGGATCTCCTATCATTGGCACATCCTGCCCAATCTGCATCTGTGTATCCAACCAGTTCTATATCCTTTCCATACTCATAAAAGAGTCCATACTGATATGTTGCCTTGACATAGCGCATAATCCTCCTCACTGCATCCAAGTGAGGCTTCCATGGCTTCTGCATGAACTAATCAATGAGTCCCACAACAGATGCTAATAGTTAGATAGTTACATAAATCAGGCCTGGTAATAGTTAGATAAATCAAGCTTCCAACCATCTGCCTATACATGGTAATGTCATCAATCTCAGCTCCAGAATCAGCCATCATCTTCAAGTTTTGATCTAAGGGGATATCCATTGGTTTGCAATTCTTCATGCCAAACCTCTCTAGTATATTCAAGGCATACTGCCTCTGCATAAGCCAAATGCCAGCAAGTGTTCTCAACACCTCTATGCCAAGAAAGAACTTCAAGTCCCCTAGATCCTTCATATCAAACTCCATTTTCAGCTTGCTCTTAATTTCAGCAATGCCATCATCATCACTACCAGTCAGAATCAGATCATCAACATAAATCACAATCACAACATATCCAGCAATTGTCTTCTTTGTGAACAGTGAATGATCAGCCTTCCCAACTACAAAACCAAGCTCCTGCAGGTATCTAATGATCCTTTCATTCAATGCTCTAGGTGCTGGCTTCAGCCCATAGAGAGCTTTCTTCAACCTCAAACATAGTTGGGATAGTCAGGGTGCACATAACCCTCGGGCTGAACCATATAGACTTCCTCCAACAAGTCACCATTTAGGAAAGCATTCTTGACATCCATTTGCTGCAATTTCCAGCCATTTGCAGTAGCCAATGCTATGACAGTTCTCACAGTTGCCATCTTGGCAACACGGCTGAAAGTTTCCTCATAATCTAGCCCATACTACTGTGCATACCCTTTGGCAACTAGCCTTGCTTTATACCTTTCCATTGATCCATTAGACTTGCATTTTACTTTGTAGACCCATTTGCAACCAATAGGATTCTTGCCTTCAAGCAACTCCACCAAATCCCAAGTCTGATTAGTGGCAAGGGCATCCATCTTCTCATCCATGGCATTTTGCCGATGACCATGTTGCACAGCCTCACCAAAGATAATTTGCTGAGTATGTCCCATAACTTTTATCATATATGCATAATGCCGAGTAGCATAACCACTATAAGTTAACCTGTCAACAGGAAAGCATACTCTCTGTGACCTTCTCACTGGAGTGCCTGACTCTCCTCATTCATGAGGAGGTATGTACATGCTTCCCTTGATTCCAGGTGTAGACACAGATGGTATACCCAGCTCACTATCCAAACTGTCACTACATGACAAATCATAGCCACAATTTGATGGCCCAAGGACATCATTTTCAGCTTGCGAAAGCACCTCAACAACCTTGGCTTTCCCTTTATCTCTCCCCCTCATTGACATAGAAGTGTCAGTGGAATTGTGTAACCTACCAGACTAAGGATTCACTGTAGTAGAACTAGTAGATGTAGGCTCAGATATGGATGTACTAGTTTGTTGATTTTTATCATATGCATGACCTACATATGCATAATTGGGAACAACCACTTTTGGCTTGCCATACCAAGATTCCAGCTCATTAAAAACAACATCCTAACTCACCATAGTCTTCTTGGTAGATGGGTTGTAGCATTTGTAACCCTTCCGGTCTATGCATAGCCAATAAACACACATCTTTCAGCCTTCGGATCTAATTTTCTCCTCTTCTCATCCGGTATATGCACATATGCCAAGCTACCAAACACTTTTAAATGACTGACATTAGGCTTCTATTGATACAATTTCTCATATGGTGTGAGCATATGAATGCCAGTAGTAGGAGTGCAATTTTGCACATACACTGCAGTTGCAAGTGCTTCTGCCCAATAATAATTAGGTAAGCTCTTTTCATTCAACATGGCTCTACCACACAAACCAGTCACCCCATTCTTACATTCAGCCACTCCATTCTGCTGTGGTGTATATGGGCATGTAAGCTCCCGTCTAATCCCATGATAGGCCAAGAAGTCATCAAATTCATTTGATAGATATTCACCTCCATTATCTGATCTCAAGCATGTGATATATGACCCAAACTCCTTTTCAACATGTTGCTTGAAATGCTTGAAGTCAGGCATGACCTCATTCTTATGTTTCAAAAAATACAGCCATGTATACTGGTTGAAATCATCAATAAATGTGACATAATATGATGAACCTCCCATTGAGGTAGTGTGTGTGGGACCCTAGACATCAGAGTGAATCAACTACAAAGGTCTACTACTCTCTTGCAGATGCTTAGTGAATGGCAACCTTGATTGTTTTCCAAATTGGCATGTAGGACAAACATGCTCTAAAGGAGTATACTTGAACTTTGGTAGGCCAACAACAATGCCTTTATGCTGCATATTTTTCAGCTTTGAATATTAATATGACCAATGCATTTGTGCCAAATTTCCAAATCAGAGAGAACACCCATACCATGGGTAAACATGGCAGCCTTTAGTTCCGGCATGCCTGCATCTAAAGTAAACATTCTTCCTTGCCTTTTTCCTTTCACAATCAACTTATAGCCATTACCAAACTCCTCAATGAAGCATCCATCCTTAGTAAACTGGACTTGCAAGTTCTACTCAGCCATTTTTCCAACAGACAACAAGTTCTTGGTGATCGAAGGCACATGCAACACTTCACGTAGCTTCTTCGTTCGCCGACCATCATGCATCACCAGAGGCACAACTCTTGTGTGTAATGTCATGTTGTGTATCATCTCCTATGCAAACATAACCATGCACACCAGGAGTCATCTCATCAAACCACTCTCCATGTGGTGTCATGTGATTAGATGCTCCTTAATCAATATACCATATATCAGCTAAGCCACCATTAGTAGGCTTATGATCCTGCACATGCATCATAGCAAATAGCTGATCTGAGGATGTCTCATGCGCATGACTAGAAGAGGCAAAATGACCATGCTGATTTGCCTTTCCTCTTTGATTTGCTTGCTTCTTGAAACAGTCTCTGGCAATATGGCCAACCTTGTCATAGTAATGACATGTCTTATCACTATTAGGATTATGAACTGTTTGTTGCTGTTGCTGCCAAGTACCTCTACCATGAGAAGCACCTCTCCCCCTACCTCTAAAGGCTCCACCTCCTCTCTGAGGTGACTGCTGACTAGGGGTTTTAGGAACATGCCTGCTGTCACCTCTACCACAGAATGAACCTCTGTGTCATCCACTACGGCCTCTCTGATCAGAGTAGAACACTGCATCACTATTCCTTGAGCTACTGCCATTGGTATTCATCCCAAGCTTCTCACTTCCTCATGGATCAAAAGGGCAATTGGCTCATTGAAATCCGGCATATTCTGCCTCACAGAAATAGAAGTGTCAAAAGACTTATATTCAGGATCAAGTCCATTCAAAGTGATTGCAACCATGTCATCATCATCCATAGAAGCATCAATAGAAGCTAATTGATGAGCTATGGTTTTGATTTCAGTCATGTACTCCAGTATTGTTCTACCCCGCCTTGACATATTGGTGAACTTTTGCTTCAGCTAAATTTTCCTGGCACTTGTAATTGTGCCATGATATCTTGTCAAGATATCCGATGCATTCTTGGGATACTTGCAGTTCAGAATTTGCATAACCATGGCATTTGAAATAGATATTGAAAACCAGTGAAGTACCCTCCGTGCTCTTTCCAGCCAAGCTTTATGATTCTTAACTTATTCTACAGTAGCATTTCTTTCTAGCAAATTAGGCTCTTTCTCATCACCTGTAACCAAATCCCAATAGCCTTTTTCAATCAAAAAGTTCTCCATTCTAAATTTCCAAATGGGATAATTATGGTAATCTAATTTCTCACCAACAATCTGAATGATATTATCAGACCCACTTGCATTTGCCATAATTACAAAAAAACAGATTCCTGCAACTTCTTACTGTATTGGACTATCAATATCTTTCACACCTTAGCTTGGATGCAAATACTGTCAAAAGCAAAAATGTAGCTAGTGCATGGCTCTACAAACTTCCAGTTCAGTGTAGATCCAAATTCCTTAAGGATTTTCTGATATCTACTGCTGAAGACAGGCACCTGCACACTTTTGACAGTAGTCCGGACACTAGTTCAATGGATCAACCGGACTCAAAATGCCACTTTGCTACTATCACTGACAAGGCATAGCATCTGTCAAGCTACTTGACATTAACATCCAACCATTGGGCATCCAAATATCATCACATATATCCATGAACATTGCAATATCATGCCTGCAACTGCATTTGACAATTTGACAGTAAGTTGTAAACTGTGACTTTTTCTGATTTTCCCAAGCTCATAACTTTTGACAATAAATCCAAATGAACTTGCTTCCAAAATCAAAGTCAGAGCTTGTATACTTGCCTCCAACTTGTCAGTTCAGACCAGCATCCAAATCCACACAGTTTTAGAAATAAACAGTCTGAAAAATGACACTTTGATCACTTTTGAACAAAAAAACAACAGCAGCACTTTGTGTTTGGAGGAACACGGGAATCTTGGTAGCCCACAGAGAGACTAAGACTCCACAAAAATGATGTATGAGATATAGTAAACCTTTGGTGTGCTTGAAAAGGAAGAAAGCAAGTCGTATATCACTTTTGAAGTCTCCAAAAGCTGTCCAGGAGCAAAAAAACGATATCTACAAGCTCAAGGTTCTCCTCACTTGATAGGAGATGTAGGAGAGTTTTTTCCAGCCACTAATAACCTCCACAGAGCTAGGCGATGAGGTTTGGAGAGACATTTCACAAACAACCTCCAGAGAGTTGGGTGATGAGGTTTGGAGAGACGTTTTTGCTTCTTACTGCTGTATATACCTCTTGCTTAGCTCAAACCAAGTAGTAGTTGTCCAGAAAAAGAGATCAGCTCCGTTCTATCACACCCAAACAGTAAAAACGAGTTGTGTTTTGTCAAAATACATCTCCCATGAGCAACCTATGGGTAATAGCGATCTCCCCTTAGCAAGAAGACATCAATTGGACAGCTCCCAAGCCAAACAGAAGGTGGAGATTGCTACTTTAGTCCAAAAAATGAGATCTCTTCTCATCGCTTTGAAGCTTCAGAGTAGGAGAAGCACTCCCACAAGCTTCCACAAGCAGTGGGCAACCAGAAGGCAAGGAACGGTAGCTCTGATACCATATTAAGAAAAACAAGAAGAGAGATATATGAAGCAACCAGGAGGGAGCAACAGTCTCCTCCACAATCACCTCATATTCACCCCACGCAAATACAATTGAACACTACTAAGGTCACACCCATACATAGTAGATAAGAACTAACTATGGTTGAGTCAGTGTGACTCACCTTATTCACCTACTCACACAACAGGAAAAATAACCAAGAGCTTGATTCCCAACATGTATGAATAAAACAAGATACTTTGGCTGTTGCATTTTTAAATAGGAAAAAATGCGTATTTGACCCGTTTTTTCGAATAAAAAAGAAATTCGAATGAATTAATGCAACTTAGTTGCACATGACGTAAATGGATTGCTCTCCATCTTATATATTTTCCTTGATGTTTCTTGTATTTACTATGCTCAATGCTCAATAGCATTTTTTAATTCATCACGTGTCTTAGATTTTGACATTCTTTGCTTTGATGGCGTCTTCACATTTCAAAATTATCCACGCCAAATTTTGTAAAAGGTGGCTCTAGAAATTTCTCTCTCTTCTTTGTCTTGTAATGTTTTGCTAATGAACTTTAGCACAACCTTTTTTGTCATTTAGTAGAGAAAGATGGCAATGGCACAAGATACTTCCATCTGGCATTGTTTATGGAAGATGAGGTTGTGGCAATGTATTGTCTTCAAAGGCTCGATTTAAAGTTGTAGCTGCATTCAAGGTGCTTCTTTGTCCTTTAACCTTGCATGCATTTCCATGAACTCTATGAATCACCTTATCTTTGACCTCTGCCCATATTCCCAAATAGGTACCATGTGATCTAGTATCCTTAGTTACAAATGATTAGTTCGTTAACCATCGGCATCAACCGAGGTTTGTGTAGCATTGTCCTTAAGCTGTCTTCAAGTTGTCGAAGGAATCAAGAAAACTCTTAAAGAAGATGATTATGTATGTTTGTACCTATCTTGCTACAAAATACCTACATGTATAGCCTCACAATCTTCCTTTGTAACTCTTCTAAGGCAAAATTTGGATAGCATTACATGTATAGCCTCACAATCTTCCTTTGTAACTCTTCTAAGGCAAAGTTTTTTTGTATATTCTATTCGGATAGCATTACATGCCTCTTGGGTTCTAGAATTGGTGCCATGATTCATCGCCTCTTAACACTTATATACTTTCTTTTTTAGTGTAGCTTTCTTTTCCTATTTGATATGACATCATTGTCGACTTTAGTTTGCCTTTCTCTTGCATCTTCATTTATAAGGTCAAATGGTGAATGAACTTGAGAATTATTTAATGATCTGTAGTACCTTGGAAATGGCAATCTTTTAGACATTGAATTTATTGAAGCCAATAGTTTGAATCCAAAGGTATGTGGTTGAATCGGATCCATTTTAGTGCGAACATCATGACCAATGTTTGAATCAATCCGAGTCCCACAAACTGCATCTATGTCTTCCATCCTAATAAGAACTTCATGGCCAATATCATTGTTATCATCGGTCCCAACTATTGCATCGCTTATCCCACAAATTTTATTGATATCATCCTTCTCATATAAGATCTCTCTGCCTCTATAAAGCCAATAGGCCAATCGAAGTCAACAGCCATAGTTGTTTTTGAAACAGGATTGACATAAGTCACTAGAAGAGTAGCACTCCTCGAATTCCCATGGATGTAGCTCTATTCTCGTAAGTGCTTCATCACTAGTATCACTAAATTTATCATTGACTCATGTTATTGCATTGCTTATCCCACAAACAACATCAATATGCTTTATTCCACTAAGCACTTCATGACTAGTATCATTAAATTTGTCATGGACCCTTGTTACTACATCACTTGTCCCACAAAAAGCATCAATATCCTCTGTTTCAATAAGCACTTCATGACCAAAATCATCGCTCTCTGTCGAGGTGGATCTGACAGTAGAGTACAAGAGTCTCCAGGAGCAATCGAACAATAGGAGAGTGGTGCATGATGAGCTACTCTCAACTGATCCAAACCCATAGTGTGCTATTCATGGACTTCGGTAATCTTTAGAGCAAAGTGGATAGACTAAAAGCCATGGTCATTGTTTGCCAAGCCTTGGAGCAAGCTCATGGGTATTGCAGGGACAACATTAAGTTACAACATGCGTTGGAAAGATGCAACAAAGGGTCGACCCAAAGCTCTACCAGGTGGCCCAAGCTAAAGTGGAGATGCTTGAAAAGAAGAACACCTGGCTATGACAAGAAACTGCTAATGCGGAAGAACTAAGGGAGGAGAACACCCAGTTATAGGAAAGGTTGGAGCAATATGCTCAACTCCAATCACTCATTTGTCTCCTCCAAGCTCTAAATGAACACCCCCATAAACTGCCGTGAAGAAAGCCACCAAACCATGATGATTCAACAGGCTAGGCTGGTGTGTGAGCGCTCTCCTAGATGAATACTCAGATAGGTACCTTGAGATCAAAGCCCATAGAAGGTGGAGGTACATTAGGGTCTAAGGTAGTAGAGGTGGTAACAGCCCAAGCACTCCTATTGCTTGATCCAATGGGCCGAGTCAAGTGTAGAAGTAAGGCAACCTAGAGTTGCTGCGATTGTAGATGCCATAGTCCAAGTTACAATTGTGGTGAACACATGCAACATGGGGATGTAGATGTCCGAGTAGGTTTTTGGATGCTGAACCAATTTTGCTGAGAGGCAAGATGTACCTAAGGCCATGCCAACACAACTGAAGTTTTACACTGAGTACCTGGCCGAGAGGAGATACTTGTCAGATATCGATCATGGTGGTAGATAGAAGAGGTCGAGCTCACTGCTCCCATCAAGGCATACTTGGTCCAATGTAGCCTGCTATATCTGTATATGACTGTGCTATAAAGCCTTTAATCATTTTGTAGAACAACGAGCCATATGTCGGCATAATATTTCAAGGCTGAGCAATGGTTAATCGTTGCTCTACCAGCTACATAAATTGACGAGGCTCAAGCTTCCTTCTTAATATTCAAAGATTTTATGGGAGCTCAAGAAATTGATCAGTAGAGGTAGCAACCATGCAAAATAATGTTTGAGATTTATGCAAGAATCCACTGACCAAGTGGCAAGGGAGGGTGATCTAGTTTGCCCGCTACACGACCAATTTTGAGATAGCATTGGACATCACTGATCCACATGAGGATCTAGTGGTTGAGATGTGGACTATCGATTGGCTCACCAACGCTGAGCGGTCCCTCATCGATATCATCTCATTATATCCATGGCCTCCCCAAGGGCAACAAGGTTGGAGGCTTGGTGCCAAAACTTTGTTGCCCTTGTGGAGGCCACGAATATGATGAGTTGATGTTGATGGGGGGCGACTCGAGGTTGGTGAGCCAGTCATCGACATTGGTCATTGGATCCTCATGTGGATTGGTGATGTCCAATGATGTCTCAAAATTGGTCACGTAACGCGGGTCACCTCATAATCGTTTGGCCAAAGCATTAATTTTTATTGCAACTCTGATAACAAGGGAGGGGTGTTGATGACACAGCTTAGGGAGCGAAAGTAATGAACCTTTATAGAAAAAAATGGGGGGGGGGGGTTATTAATGCACATTAATAGAAATATAGGGGAAAATTTAACCACGATCAGTCTAAGGAGCGAGATTAATGGATCATAGTAGAGAAGGGCTAGGAGTAATTTTAAAATCACCCTCTTTGTGTCACAAATGAATTAGACTCCCGGTGTAGGCACTCCATCCGAGCTTTTCTGCTGCGGTATGTCCCTCATCACCACATCGACTTCATCCTACTCGTTAGCTTTCCCTTGGAGAAGACCATTGTTTTGCAATAAATCCTGCAATTAATTGAATAGTTAGAGGGAAAACTTAAACTTGATCCATGTCTTCACAATTGCAATGTTCTCACAATTTTCATGATCCCCTATGATGCATGCACTACAAAAACAAGAAAGTTTTCTCATTTTAATCAGGTGGTTGTTTGAAAAGCCCCATATAATGTGCAAACCACCTGCCATTGAAGCAAAACAAAGCTCATGGTAAGACCTTTGCGACAAATGTTAAAGCAACGCATGAATGCAAAAAACATGCCAAAAGTACAAGTGCACGAGGTGACCATAACACAAAGCATGGCATCCACACATAAAGAGTTAAGACACATGGAAGAACAAAGCATCATGCATCAAGCTACATCAAGCAAAGAAGAGAACACCATTGACATCAAGCATTGAGAAGCAACAACCTTGCCACCTTTAGCCCACACATTTGTAAATCAAACTTGACCACCTAAGAGTAGCCATGTGTTTGTGTTTCACAGTGGAGAGTCTAACCTAACACACTTGTCCTTTTGAATACAACAATTTCATGCTTGCACAAGTGGCAAAGGGGCTTTGAGCGAGTTTTCTGGTGTGTGAGGAGTGGTCCTTGATACATGATCCGGACACTACAATGTACGAAGACTTCTAGTTGGATCAAAAGTGCTAGAGGAAGTCTACAAGAAATGCCCATTATTCTTGGACTACCTAGAAGGGGAGCACCCACATTAGGAGAAACAAATATTCATGACTTACAATACATTACAGGGGCCCACAGAACCACAAAAGCCTGTAATGACAGTATGTACACATTCTCTCCAACATGTTGCATCTCCCAAGGAATTTCATGTACTGACAAAATGGACATCTATGCTACAGGAAAGTGAAGCGAGCACGGTGCGGGCACGTGCATCTACCAGAGTAGGAAAGAAAGTGGCTGGCAGCATGACGGGGCAAAAATCATGGTTGGTAGGTGAGAGCGATGTGATACACTTGGACAGTCCCATACACAGAGGCATGAGAGAAGACTACACTCTCTACATTTGGATGTTGTTTTTTTTAAACAGCCTCCTTTTCTCTCCCCCTTCCTCCCTTTCCCCCGTTCCCCCCTTTTTCCCATTTCCCCCTTTTCCTCTCCCCCTTTCCCCCCTCCCCCATTCCCCCCTTTTCCCTCCCCCTTCCCCCCTTTCCCCATTCCACCCTTCCCCCATTTCCTCCCTTCCCCCCTTCCCCCTTCCCCTCCCCCCATTCCCCCTTTCTCCCCATTCCCCCTTCCCCTACCCCCCATTCCCCCATTCCCCCCTTTCCTCCATTCCCCCCTTCCCCCCTTCCCCCCCATTCCCCCATTCCCCTCCCCCATTCCCCTCCCCCCTTCCCCCTTTCCACCCTTTCCCCTCCCACCTTTCTCCTTTCCCCCCCTCCCCCCTTACCCTCCGCCCCCCCCCCAACCCCCCTTTCCCCTTCTAGTTTAGCTAATATTTCAAACTTGAAATTTGATAAATTCGCCCAAAAATTAACATAACTTCCTCATATGAGACCCAAATTTAGCTCTCCAAGTACTCAAATCGATTGGCATAAGCCATCTAGAGTCATCTATATGATTAGAATTTTCAAATTTTAACTTATAGAAAACGTGTGTAAAATATGAGCACATTCAAATGACACAGCTCAGATTCTCATGACACTTGGTGAAAAACGGCGTTTGTGGTGGCGAGTTTGACCATCCAAAGCATATACTATGGGTGCGTTAATTTACATGCGCCTCAACATAGGTTGGATTCATATGTGTAAAGTATCATATCCATCAAGTATGAGCGCATTCTTATGTCACACCTCAGATAGTTTCTTTTCGCGGTTGTGCATATTACTTGGTGAAAAACATGGTACATTGATCATCCAAAGCATATCCAATGGGCATGATAATTTATACATGCATTGAAATATGCAAGATTGATTCCTACATGCACTAATGTCCATTGGGTATGTGCGCGCTCGAGTAAGACACCTCAGATCATGTTTTTTGGCAGCAGTTGTACCTAACACAGTGAAAAATAGGATTTGTAGCGAGTTTGACCATCCCAAAGCATATCCAATGAGCATGATACTTGGCAGAGGACCCAAAAAAGGTGAAATTGACATGAGTACAAGGTATCATGCCCATCCGGTATGTGTGCACTTGAATAACACACCTCAAATACTATTTTTTGGCAGTTGTGCATAATACTTGATGAAAAACTAGGTTTGTACTGGCTTTGACCATCCAAAGCATATCCGATGGGTACAATACTTTGCACGAACCTCAACATAGGTTGCATTGATGTGTGTGCAAAGTATCGTGTCTATAGGGTATGAGTGCATTTGAATACACACCTCAGATATACTATTGTTTAGAAATTATGCATAGCACTTGATGAAAAATGGGGTTTGTGGCGCGTTTGACCATCCAAAGAATATCCTATGGACACGATATTTTTCATGCACCTCCAATTAGATTATATAAAGACAAAGCATCATTCCCATCAGGTATGAAAGCATTTGAATAATACACCTCAGATTCTATTTTTTGGCGGTTGTGCATGACAATTGGTGAAAAATGGAGTTTGTGGCATGTTTCACCATCCAAAGCAAATCTGATGGGCTTGATATTTTGCACGTGACTCAACATAGATTTTATTGATGTGTGTGCATAGTATCATTCCCATCGGGTATGAGTGCATTCAAATGACACACCTCAAATACATTTTATGGTGGTTGTGGGTAACAATTGGTGAAAAACGGGGTTTCTGGCGACTTCAACCATCCAGAGCAATGGGCATGATACTTTTCATACACATAAACATAGGTTGGGTTGACACATGTGAAAAGTATCATGCCCATCAGGTGTGTGCACGTTCGAATAACACACCCAGAGCGTGTTTTTTGGTAGTTGTGTATGACACTTAGTGAAAAATGCAATTTGTGGTGGTGAGTTTGACCATCCAAAGCATATCCGATGACGATACTTGGAACAAGACTCAAAAAAGGTTAAATTGAAATGAGAGAAAGGTATCATATCCATCCAGTATGTGCACATTTAAATAACACACCTCAAATACTATTTTTTGGCAATTATGCATAATACTTGATGAAAAAGTGGGTTTGTGCCGACTTTGACTATCCAAAGAATATGTGATGGGAACAATACTTTGCACGCATATCAACATAGGTTGTATTGACATATGTGCAAAGTATCATGCCCATTGGGTATGAGTGCATTTTAATAACACACCTCAGATACTATTCTTTGGCAGTTGTGCATAATACTTAATGAAAAATGGAGTTTGGGGCGCATTTTACGATCCAAAGCATATTTGATGGACAAAATATTCTTCATGCATCTCTAATTATTCTATATTAACACATGTACAAAGCATCGTGCCCATCGGGTATGAGAGCATTTGAATAATAGACCTCAGGTACTATTTTTTGGCGCTTGTGCATAACACTTGGTGAAAAATGGAGTTTGTGGCACGTCTGACCATCAAAAGCATATCTGAAGGGAATGATATTTTGCACGCACCTCAAAATATATTATATTGATGTGTATGAAAAGTATAGCGCCCATCGGATAGGAGGGCATTTGATTGACACACCTTAGATACTATTTTTTCATTGTTGTGCATAGCACTTGGTGAAAAATGGGGTTTCTGGCTACTTTGACCATCCAGAGCATATCTGATGTGCATAATACTTTGCATACAGATGAACATAGGTTTTATAGATGCACGTGAAAATTATTGTGCCCATCGGGTATGTACACATTTGAATAACATACCTTAGAGCATGTGCTTTTGGCGGTTGTGGATAACACTTGGTGAAAAATGAGGTTTGTGGTGAGTTTGACCATCCAAAGCATATATGATGGGCACGATACATTGAAAAATCCTCATCATCTATTAGATTTACTTGCATCAATACTATCATACCGATTGGATATGTGCTATTCGAATAACACACCTCAAATACTATTTTTTGACGGTTGTGCATAATACTTTATGGAAAACGGGATTTGTGGCGACTTTGACTATCCATAGCATATACGATGGGCACGATAATTTGCATACAGCTCAAAATAGTTGTATTGATGAACTTGAAAAGTATCGTGGCCATCGGGTATGTGTGCATTCGAATAACACACCTCAAAGTGTGTTTTTTGGCGGTTGTGCATGACAGTGAAAAATGGAGTTTGTGGCACGTTTGACCATCCAAAGCATATTTTATGGGCATGATACTTTTCAAAGACCTCAAAATAGGTGTGACATGAATGAAAAGTATTAGGTCCATCTAGTATGTCTGCATTCGAATAACTAACCTTAAAGTCTATTTTTTTACGAATGTGCATAACACTTGATGAAAAAGGCGGTTTGTTAATGACTTTGACCACCCAAAGCATATCCAATGGGCATGATAATTTGCACACAACTCAAAATAGATTGTATTGATGCATGTGTAAAGTATTGTGCCCGTTGGGTATGAGAGCATTTGAATAACACACCTCAAATACTATTCTTTGGCAGTTGTGCATAACATTTGGTGAAAACGGAGTTTGTGGCACGTTTAACATCCAACGTTTAACATCCAATGCATATCCGATGGGCAAGATATTTTTCACGCACCTCAAAATAGGTTTGATTTACACTTTTTCAAAGCATCGCACCCTTTGGGTATGAGCGCATTCGAATAATACACCTCAGGTACTATTTCTTAGCGGTTGTGCATAACACTTCATGAAAAAAGGTGTTTGTGGCACATTTGACCATCCAAAGCATATGTGATGGACATGATATTTTGCACATGCCTCAAAAAAAGTTGTATTGACATGTGTGTAAATTATCATAACCATTGGGTATGATCGCATTCGAATGACACACCTAAGATACTATTTTTTAACAGTAGTGCATAACACTTAGTGAGAAAAATGGGGTTTGTGGTGACTTTGACCATCCAGAGCATATTTGATGGGCATGATACTTTACACATAGCCCAAAATATGTTAGATTTATACATGTGCAAAGTATCATGTTCATCGGGTATGTGCATGCTCGAATAACACACCTCAGAGCATGTTTTTTGGCGGTTATGCATAACACTTGGTGAAAAATGGGATTTATAGCAAGTTTAACCATCCAAAGCATATCCGATGGGAAGGATACTTTGTACAAGCATCAAAATAGTTTGGATTGACATAAGTGAAGATTATTTTGCCCATCGGGTATGTGCGCGTACGAATAACACTCCTCAAATAATATTTTTTGACGGTTGTGCATAACACTTGATGGAAAATGGGGTTTGTGGCAACTTTGACCATCCAAAGCATATATGATGGGTACGATAATTTGTACGTGCATTAACATACATTGGATTCACGTGTGTAGAGAGTATCACATCCATCGATTATGTGCACATTCGAATGACACACCTCAAATACTATTTTTTGACGGTTGTGCATAACACTTAGTGAAAAATGGGATTTGTGGGGACTTTGACCATTGAAAGGATATCCGATGCACATGATACTTTACACATGCTTTATAATAGATTTTATTGATGCATGTGCAAAGGATCGTGCCCATCGGTTATGTGCACGATTAAATAACACACCTCAAATACTATTTTTGGCTTAAAGTTTTGGTTTAGAATTTAGGGTATATGATTTAGGATATAGGTTTTAGGGTTTAAGTTATAGGAAATAGTATTTATGGTATAGGAATTTGGGTTTAGGCTATAGGGATCAGGGTTTAGGACTTAGGGTATGGGGTGGAGTTACACATATCAACCATGCTACCATTTTAAAGGTTTCAATTGGTTTAAGTATAATTAAACTTAATTCACAAGTTTTTAATAAGTGGAATTCGAAAATTCTAACACTATAGAAGACTTTAGATGCTTATGCCGATCGATTTGAGTACTTGGAGGGCTAAATTTGGACCTCATATGATAAAGTTATGTTAATTTTTGGGTGAATTTATCAAATTTCAAGATTGAAATATTAGCCACAGTAGTTTGGAGAAGCTCCTAAATTCGTCTTTAAGAAAATATTATCCCTTAAAAATTTATCTTTGGGAGGGTAGGGAAAAAATGAAATCAATGGAATGGAGGAGAGGAAAGCGGGGGGGGAGGGGAAAAAGGGGAGAGAGGGGCAGGGGGGAAGGGGGATGGGGGGGGGGGGAGGGGAGGGGAAAGGGGGGGAGAGGGGAAAAGGGGGGAGAAGGGCAGGGGGGGGGGCGAAGGGGGGAAAGAGGGGGGGGAGGGGGGGGGGAAGGAGGGAGGGAGGAGGGGGGGGAGGGAGAAGGGGGGGAGGGGGAGAAGGGGAGGTGGGGGGAAGGGAAAAAGGAGGGGGGGAAGAGAGAGAGAGAGAGAGAGAGAGAGAGAGAGAGAGAGAGAGAGAGAGAGAGAGAGGTGGGGAGGAAGAGGGAGGAGCGAGAAGTTTGAATTCTAGACCGAGAAGTTTAAATTCCTTGAGGGCATTATATTGACTCTCATCTCTCCCATAATTCATTTTTAATCACACCCTCCCTCTCATCGTGTTCCCCTCCCTTCCTCTCTTCAGCTCCTCTTTTACTCGTGACCACTATGATCTGGAGTCGTGCTATTCTACATCTTGAACATAAAGAGTCATTAGTTCCCTTCTGTGTAGTCATAATAATTTAAACTTTATACTTATGCAATGTATTCTCCTCACAAACGTAAATAGGCTACACTATGCTATCCTCTAACAACGGAACTGCTGTTTGATATTTCTTTACATAAGCCATGATCCAAAATATTCCTGTGCCTCTCTCTCTCTCTCTCGCTCTCTCTCGCTCTTTGTCTGTCTGTCTCTTTGTCTCTCTGTTTCTCTCCCCCCCTTCCCCTTGCACTTTTAGAGTCCCAAGGGATACTACATAGAGGCTAGAGCCTCAGCAATCCAGTTTATTGACATCCAACTTTTCTAGTGCACTCCCTTTGGTGCCATGACTAGCCAGGATCTCCACTTTCGAATCCTTCTGTGTGCAGCATGTATCCAACCCCAGCCATACCCCTGCCTCCATGCGTGTTGTTTTCTCCAGTTTCTGTAGGCCCAAAAAGGGCCATTCTTCTTCCACTAGCCTCCTTTTCTTCTTTTCTAATTCACAGCCCCATTTCATGCACCCTGAGGTACATACTTCCATTGATGGTTGTGCAAGGGGCTTAAGTAGTCGCATTTGGGCGACACAACATGGTTCATGGTTCCTAGTATTTAAGGAGGACATTTGCAGTTTGCAGTTTGTTTCCAAAATCTTAATAACAGGTGGTATCAAATGCATATGGTTCTCTCGACACACACGTTCAGACCTTCAAATAACTTAACAATATGTAATATATGTTAGCAAATGGATCGTAGTGAAGATGCTCCTCTGCTTAAGTACATGTATCAATGGATCTTTAAAAACGAAAGCTTCGATTAATTAAATCCTTAGTATGCACCTGCTCACAGTGCTCGGGAAGAACAAAAGTATCACTTTCATCGGTCCAATGTTTCGTGGAGTCTATTGCAAAGAAACCACTACTATCTTTTCTCACTGTCGCAACCATTGTAAATAGTTCTAAACCATTTTACATCAAAAATGAAAATACTAAATTGTCTGAAATCGACTTCATAGATTTTGCGTATGGTTCCACAATAATCCAACTGTGAGGAGAGAAGATTGGTATCCGAAACATTTGCTTGGCTATCTTGTGTGAAGTTAGCCATGACTCCACAATCATACGTGACTCTCTTTGAATCCATGTGTTACACGTGAAAATGTCATCCATATGACCATAATGCACTGTACTTTTTGTACTGTAAAAGAGCATCATTAAAACAATAAAGATGCATCTATTTTATAGCATATATTGCCACAAATAATTACTTAATTATGTTAAGAGGTAAGAAACTTACATGCATCATACATCTAGATGATAACTCTCGCTCGCGCTCGTTTATTGTCTCTCCATCATGTTCGGTTTAACGTAGAGCCAGTTGTAGCCAATCAAGTGACATGTGAGTGGGGAGAAGAGCAAGATCCCATGGATATGGTTGCGATCGCCTGTACATTACTCTGAATCTCGTCCTTGCATTTATTCTTTCTTCTTTAGCCGCTTCATATCTCTCAATCCACTTCTGCATCTCCTTGCTATTGAGGATACAAAACTTATTGAATTTCTCCATTTGCTCTTCACTCATCTTTCTTTCAATCCCTTTTCCTTGGGGAACCTTGCCAATGATGCAATCATCATCCTTGTTATGCCAAGCTTGCGGTATATCGGGATCCATGGATGCAAGAAACTCCGTGATATATACTAATGACTCTTGCACAAGCCATCCCTCTACCATGCTTGCTTCTGGTCTTGCTCTTTGTCTTACAAATCCCTTCAAAGTTTTCATAAACCGCTCGAGAAAAAACATCCACCAACTATGAACGGTACCGGCAATAGCCACCTCATCAACTATGTGCACAAGCAAGTGTACTTGAGTTGTCATAATGCTCGAGGGAAAGTGCTTCGCAAGCAAGCATACGGATTCGATGGATTCCACCCTAGCCTTCTCGATGCTCGATATGGAGATCTCTTTTTGAGATATCCATCTATTTCACATGCCCATGTAAGATATTTTCATAATCAGTCTACAGATTATTCAGCTTTGATAGTAAGCATACCTCACAATACCACTGATCTTGAATATAGCATTTCTAACATCTTCTTGTAAGCACCCTTTTATTGTAATTGGGAGAATGAACTATCATAGCAACAAAGAAGTCATGTCAACAATATAACATAATCATAATTACGCTAACGCATCACGATTATCGATACACTAATCCTACACCTTAGAATACCTGTAAGACCTTGTGCCAATCATGGGACTTGAGCCACTAAGCTTATTGTCCTTTGAAAATGCTCCTTTCAAGCAATGCATGTACCCTGTCGGTGTTTGAAAAGATGATGTCCGCCTTGACCATCGCCTCCTCCCTTGTAGAGAGGATCCACGTTGCTTTCGGGAGGACAACTTTTCCCAAAGCATGCACTTGGGGCCACAAACGAGACATCCTATTCATAGCACTCAAGTCTTCTTGCACTCCTCTCGAGTCTTTGGAACCAACCAAGTGTGCCCAAATAGTAGCCCCCACATTCTTGAAGATATGCATGGGATCCAAGAGATGATTGATTTGTAACTAACCCAATAAGGAAGCTCGTGAAAGATCGATAGCCTCTTCATACCAGGAGGAGGTTCCTCTCCATTCGCCCTCCAAGCCTGAATCCAGTCACTTGCCTTCAAATATGATGGTGGTGGATCAAGTTGACCTCCACGCGCAAGATGGTCTAGCGGAAGGTATCGAGCATGACCTTCATAAACATTTTTCCTCATATGTTTGGAGTATCGTGCAAGCGATTTTAAACCCAGTCCACAAACAAGACAAGCATGGTACCCACTTGTAACAAGTCCTGCATGCGTGCATGAATGTGTTAGTATAAGACATGCATGTGAAAGAGAGTCATAAAAGCATAATCCTATATTATACATGTAGAGACACAACCATGTAACTGCGCACTCTCCATATCCTGGGTAGTCATGCATGGTCCACATCAAGATACCCCTAATCAAAATATCATTGGTATGTCTAGGAGCTCTGGAAATATCAAAGACCCGCACTCCTCTCCATAATATCTGTAACTCCTCTATCAAAGGTGCCATGTACACGTCCATATTTTTTGCCTTGTACTTCCTTGGCACAAGTAGTGCAAGCATGAGGTGTCCCTTTTTTATTGTTAGCCATGGTGGGATATTGTAATTCACCACGACTATGGGCCATGTCGACCATGATGTCGAGCGTAACCCAAAAAGATTCATGCCATCCATGGCGAGCCCAAGATGTAAGTTGCGTGGTTCCCTCGCAAAGTCCGGCCACTGATTGTCTATGTGCTTCCAAGTTGCACAATCTGTGGGAATCCTCAATGTGTCATCAGTGGACCGATGAGATGCATTCCATGTCATCAACTCCGCTATGGATTTGCATCAGAACATGTGCTATATTCTTGCAATGATGGGAAAGTGTCTCAAGACATTTACCAGTATCTGCTCACCCTGCGAGTAATCTCTATATCATTGTTTCCCAAAATTTGGACAACTAACCAAATCTCCATGCTCACGACAAAAGAGAATACAGTCATTACGGCAAGCATGGATGGTATCATAATCCATACCCACTATTGTTAGCATCTTCTTCGCTTCATCTCTTGATGCGGGCATGGTATTTGGTGCAGGCAACATCTTCTGAAGCAACCTATCACAATTCAAACATACCTATATAGGCTTCGAATAATGATGATTCGGTACACTAATCTATACATGATGATTATCAAAACAAACAATATCCAAATAATGAGTTAAATTAATGCAAGAGCTAACCTCATTAAGGCCGACACTTGTATCCGACCACCCATACTTTACTTGCAGATTCAAGATTGAGAGACAAGCATGTAGTTTAGACATCCTAGCACCCTCGTACAACTGTGTTGATTGCAAATCTCGCATTTTAACCTTAGACTCTAGCATCACGTGTACATGGGATGTAGTGCCCCTAAAAATAGAATCCATCATGTCGACCGTACCACTCGTCATCATCCGGGAGACTATAGTCTTACTCAAAGTGTGAAGGTATATATGTACCCTCGTCAGCCTCCTCATCCTGTTTTAAGATTTCATGTAAATATAAGATCTTGTCTCAAGGTTTCGTATCATAATGGTATCAATATTAACCACAAACTCAAATAGCTTTGACTTACCAATAATTCATCAACATGTGCAACACCAATGGTGGGTACTGGTTTGGACTCCTCCCCATACATCCGCAAGTGGCGCATGATAATACGATGTTGATGTCGTACTTCTCGCTTGCAATGAGTGCAATGACAATACAACCCCTCCGTAAGCCACTTTGTGCTCCCGGTCGTTGGTGCTGATGAGCTTCCACTCGTCCCTTCCATCTGCACACTTCTAAAATCACAACATAAGTTGAAAGGAAATCTATTAACAGTAATAAAATAGCGACCTATGAGCTTCTTTTTTAGCTTTTAACAATAAGTGCCCTGAAGCATTGCTATATAGCGATGTTTTGCTCTATTCCATCGCTATATAGCAATGATTTGCTCTGTTCCGTTGCTATATAGCGACGCTTTTAAATATAAGCGTTGCTATATAGCGACGCTGTGGACTAAAACCCAAAACCACGTGGCGCGGCGCTTTCTTTAGCATCTCTATTGTGGGAAAAGCAATCTCTCCTCCCACCTCATATCCGATGACCTCGCTTTCCTTCTCTCTATTCTCCACTCCTCACCACTACTCAACCCCTCTCCTAACACTTGTGCTCCCTCTCCACCCTTCTCCCTCTTTGCTTGTGTGAAAAGAAGTTTTTCAAGAAGGTGAGTCTCTTTGAGCAATGTAGGTTCGTTTTTTGTGAGATTTCATTTTGTGAGTATTGAAGCATTTTCTCCTTGTATTGCTAAGTCTATGTGCTAGTTTTCATGCTTGATTTTCAAGAGTTAAAGACAAAAAACGAGATTTTGTGAAAGAAAGAAGACTCATCTCTTCTAGTCTTTTTTATATTTCTCTTCCTCCTCTTTCTCCTTATCTCCTCAATCCAATCCCTTTGAGAAGTTGCTTCTTTAAACTCCTCCTTCCTCTAACTAGTTATTTGAAAAATGGTTTGTTTCCTCTCTTTTGTAGGGCTAGTCCACAAAACACCGAGCGAGACTATTCCAAGTAAGAAAGTGGTTCCTCTTTTTTCCTTTTGTTATTTTTGTTATTTGCATTGGCCTGTAGCTAGCGCGTTAAGCGCTAGCTGCAGTGATGGGCGTAGGAACCCTGTCTTCCCCTATTCCCTCTTCTTTTCCTCTTTTCTCCTCTTCCTTCTCTTATTTTTTCCTCTTCTTTTTCCCCTCTTTCAATCTCTTTTCCCTGCTTCTTTTTCTCCCTCTTTCAATCTCTTTTTCCCTCCTTTCCTTCTCTTCTTTTTTCCCTCTTTCAATGTCTTTTCCCCTCTTCTTTTTTCCCCTCTTTCAATCTCTTTTTCCCTCCTTTCCTTCTCTTCTTTTTCCCCTCTTTCAATCTCTTTTCCCCTCTTCCTTCTCTTATGTTTATGCTCTTTTCCCCTCTTTCAATCTCTTTTCCTCTCTCTTTCCCCCCCTCTTTCCCCTCTTTCAATCTCTTTTTCTCTCTTTTTGTTTTATGCTTAAGCTTTCTTTCCTTTTCTTTTATGCTTATATGCTCATGCATAAGCATAAGCATATGCTTTGTTTCCTTTCCCTCTTTTTCCTCTTATGCTTATGCTTATGCATGAGCATATGTCTCCTTCTCCTTCTCCTTCTCCTCTTTTCCTCCTTTCCTCTCTCTTTCCCCCCCTCTTTCCCCTCTTTCAATCTCTTTTCATAAGCATATGTATTTACTTATGCATAAGCATAAGCATATGTCTCCTCTCTTATGTCTCCTTCTCCTTCTCCTCTTTTCCTCCTTTCCTCTCTCTTTCCCCCCCTCTTTCCTCTCTTTCAATCTCTTTTCATAAGCATATGTATTTGCCTATGCATAAGCATAAGCATATGTCTCCATTTCCTTCTCCTTCTCCTTCTCCTCTTTTCCTCCTTTCCTCTCTCTTTCCCCCCCCTCTTTCCTCTCTTTCAATCTCTTTTTATAAGCATATGTATTTGCCTATGCATAAGCATAAGCATATGTCTCCTTGTCTTATGCTCATGCATAAGCATAAGCATAAGCATGAGCATATGTCTCCTTCTCCTTCTCCTTTCCTTCTTTCAATCTCTTTTTCCCCTCTTCCTCCTTTCCTTCTCTCATGAGGATGTCTCATTTTCCTCTTTTCCTCTCTCTTTCTCTCCCTCTTCCCCCTCTTTCGATCTCTTTTGATAAGCATATGTATTTGCCTATGCTTAAACTTTCTCTCTTTTTCTTTTATGCTTATATGCTCATGCATAAGCATAAGCATATTCTTTTGTTTCCTTTCCCTCTTCTTCCTCTTATGCTTATGCTTATGCATGAGCATATGTCTCCTTCTCCTTCTCCTTCTCCTTCTCCTCTTTTCCTCCTTTCCTCTCTCTTTCCCCCTCTCTTTCCCCTCTTTCAATCTCTTTTCATAAGCATATGTATTTGCCTATGCATTAGCATAAGCATATATTTCCTCTCTTATGTCTCCTTCTCCTTCTCCTTCTCCTTCTCCTTCTCCTTCTCCTCTTTTCCTCCGTTCCTCTCTCTTTCCCCCCCCTCTTTCCTGTCTTTCAATCTCTTTTCATAAGCATATGTATTTGCCTATGCATAAGCATAAGCATATGTCTCCTTCTCTTATGCTCATGCATAAGCATAAGCATAAGCATGAGCATATGTCTTCTTCTCCTTCTCCTTTCCTTCTTTCAATCTCTTTTTCCCCTCTTCCTCCTTTCCTTCTCTCATGAGCATGTCTCATTTTCCTCTTTTCCTCTCTCTTTCTCCCCCTCTTCCCCCTCTTTCGAGCTCTTTTCATAAGCATATGTATTTGCCTATGCTTAAGCTTTCTCTCTTTTTCTTTTATGCTCATATGCTCATGCATAAGCATGAGCATGACCATAAGCTTTCTCCCCCTCTTCCCCCTCTTTCGATCTCTTTTCATAAGCATATGCCTATGCCTATGCCTACCCTTCTCCTTTTTTCCTCTCTTCTTTCTCTTCTCCTTCTCCTTCTCCTTCTCTCTTCTTTCTCTTCTTTTTTCCTCCTTCTCTCTTCTTTCTCTTCTCTCTTCCTCTCTTTTTGTCTTCTTTTCATAAGCATATGCCTATGCCTATGCCTATGCTTATGCTTATGTTTGTTTTTTGTTTTTTATTTTTGTGTTTGTGTCTACGTTAGACATGGGATCACATCGCACGTCCGACGAGTACGGACAGCCTCGCAAGAGGAGACATCACGATCTCTATGCTCCAGAGGACTTTGATTCCTCTCAGGTGACACCTCAGGGGCCTACCCCTGCGACTACCCCTGGCCCGACTCCTCTTGGATGTAGCACTGCGACTACCCCTCGGGGAACTCCTTTGCTAGCAGCCCATGGTGGTTTCGTCGGGAGTCCCGATGAGTTTGTAGCACAGATGACCGATGAGGAGGCAGTGAGATTCTTCTCTCTGCTATCTCAGAGGACCTCAGCAATTCCCTCTCTTACACTGACGGCTGGACCTACTGCCCAGTCATCCCCTCGTGCCCCTTCAATCGAGGGATCATCACCTGCGCGTGCCTATCGTAAGGGAAGGAAGAGTAGGAGGGGCCGCTTATGTTGTGCTGAATCGGGAGATGTAGATGAGTCAGCACACTCACATCCCTATAGGTCTCCACTTGGTCCCGAGACACAGTATCAGTTAGATCCCTTGCCCTCTCCTCCTCCCACTACTACTCCTCACTCCGAAAGCGCTCACACAGCTTCCACTCACTCTAACTCTGCCACTACCATGAGTCCTCCTTACCCAGTCGAGAACCTCTCCTATCAAATCACGGCTACCGGAGAGATAATAGAAGATAGAAAGGGCAAAGCAGTGATGACCACCATGAGGCGGTTGATGAGCCACTAGTTTAAGAGCGGCATTGCTACTGATTGGCGGTATCAAGATGACCAAAAGAAGCAAGCGGTCATCGATGAATTAAAACAAAAATACCCTAACCCACCAAATTGGGAGTTCAATGAGAATTACATGCGAGAGTGCATGGGTTTGGTCTTGAAGCATCATAGATCAACCTTGTGTACTTCCATCGCAAAGAGGATGGCTAAACCCAGCTGGGCAAACGAAGCTGATTGGAAGTTTTTCAAGAAGCAGAATAGGGACCATCCCGAAATGTTCGAGGGTCAGAGGAGGGCTGCGAGGAGACGACTGGATGTCATAGGTACTTCGCACTTTGGTACAGGCGGACGGTTGGCGTTCGAGGCAACCGTGGTAAGTCTACTTGTTCTCATTTTATGTATTGTTCTATTTGTTTTACTACATATTACATGCACTTTATCTAACTCTCGTAAATTGCATCCACAGCAAGCTGCGACGGGTCATCTTCCTACAGATGCAGAGACGCGATGCGCATTTCGCATAGGAACAAAGCCATGGTTTATTGAGCAGGAGGCAAATTTGGGAGCGACGGTCGATTGGGCTGAGGTGGCTGCTCACACGATATAAGTCTACTCCTACTTGTAATCTCACTTTTTAAATTGTTTTATTCTTTAAGTTCCAATCTGATTTTCAATTAATATGGTTTCACTCTTAGGGACAAAGCTTGAGCGTCCCATCACTGGAGGCGAGCGATCACGAGGGCCAAGGATCAGGCATAACTCACGAGGGTTAGGGAGTAGGTGCAACTCACGAGGACCAAGGATCAAGCCAGCAAGACGAGGACGAGGAGGAGGACGATGACGATTCGAATGAGTAGGAGTAGTAGTAGTAGTTTGCATATACTTCACCATGTATATCATTTTGTATATCGGCTCGTTTGAGTGATTTTGTATCACCCTTTTCGAAAGGGTAATTTTGTAACAAACAATGTTGTATATCTTCGACATGTATATGCTTTTGTTGCTCGATCATTTCATTTGAGCGATTTTGTATCACCCTTTTCGCAAGGGAAATTTTGTAATAAAAAACTTTTTTTTGTAATTACAAAAAAAAAACATTAGTGGGGCAAAAGAGGGCTTGCTATGGCCCTGTTTATCCCCACTAATGCTTTTTTTTAAGTTCTGTTAATCGTCGCTATATAGCGACGTTTACCAGTGTCACTATATAGCGACGTTTACCAGTGTCGCTATATGGCAATGCTTATATAGCGACCATTCTTTTTTGATGCTTATAACGATGTTTGTGCCTGTTTAAAAAAAAAATTTAGTGTAAAAAACATTGGTATTTTCATCGGAAAAGGGCCTATGCCTTGTAGTGTAAGGATCAATCAATTCTAGACTCTCTTAAGTGGCCATGCTTGAATGCACATTAAAATTTGAGCTTCTTGAGTGCTCATGATAAAGGTACTGCTAAGCTAGCTAGACTCTATGTTTTTACGTTGAAGTTTCACTTTCTCAGCTATCCTCTTGCAAGACTTACATATGGGGATGGGGAAAAATGCTTGCATCAATTTCATAGAAGATGGAGTTAGTAGATAGGAAGCCCATAGAATTATGGTTTTAGAATGGCTCTACAAGTTTTCATGGTTGAGTGAATGTCATGGCTATGTTGCTTTTGTTTGCAAACACCATCTACCAGATATTGGCATGGAAGTAAGTCTAACTTGCAACATATAAGTAGACATATAGAAAACTAAAGAACTAGACATTCGTTTTAAGCAATGAATTGGCATTTATCTAAGATATCTGATCTCTTTTAGGCAATTGAGCTACAAGGCTCACGACCAATTCTTTTCTTAGAGAAAATAGCACAACTACTCCCCCTATATTTGTGCTCAAGCTCGCAAATCAAGAAGTTCCCCTAATTGGATGCTTTTCAAAGTTTGCAACAACAAGCAACTCAATAGTTGTTGCCTTGTTTTGTGCTTTCCATGCTGAAAACCTGGATTCTTGATATGCAACAAACTTATGGTATAGAAATTGGGACTAGCTTTGATGTTCTTAGGTTGTTTTAGATGCTAAATGGTGCATTTACTTCACCACAAGCTAGTAATCAAAGATAAAATTACTAAACATTATCAGCATGATCTCCAAACCCAAATTCCAACTTTTACCTAATTACATTTATCCCAAAGGTTACACTATATTTTTTTAAGTCAATGTCTTATAAATGCACTGTCATGCCACATTTACAAGAAGAAATGGGTCCTAATAAGACCTACGTATCATGTTGTGAATAATTGCTTTTGTTCATGTTCATTGTTGCCATGAGCCCACTAGCAATGGCCTAATTAATCTATTATGTGCTTGCTTAAAACTTAATGGATTGTAATCACATATTACATTTAAAATGAATTAAAATAAAAAGATTGAGCTTGTAGTGTCCTTTGAATTCTGTTAACAATTTTGTGTAGAATAGAGATGTATGGTTCGATCCATGGGGATAAAGGAAGCTGAAGGTCTCATGGATTTAAATTTAGTCAAAATGCATCCTTTGTCCCATGGAAAGAATTTTGGCTACTTCACCATCAAATTTCTATCCATGGTATAGAGGAAATCGAAGGGTCTTCCACCCACCCCACCTCATTAAAGTTCACAAGGGGTACTTGCGACTACGTTTAGGGAAAGTGATAAGCGGCACTTTATTTTGACGGGAGCTTCCTATGCTTCCCCTTTTTCGAAGGGTTAAAAAGTGAGGCCTTTTAACCATCATCAATTTGTCAAAAATTCCTACTCTTAAAAAAAGTTAAGCAATTAGATCTATTAAGTAGATCCTTGTAGTAATTGCACCTCTCGAGACTGATAGAGCTTTGTCAGTTGGCACTTAGTTTACTCCAATTTGATCAATGCTTAGCAATGACTTTTCTAACACTATTAAAATAAGGTTATAAATTCATATATAAATGGATGATATTTCGGAAGACAGACTTAATGAAAAAAATGTACATCTCATATCAATGAGATAATCTTAGATTTAATTAGGAGTACCATTATGCATAGTATAAAGGCCAAATAGGGGAGGATTTTACCCTCACGGTAAAATACAAGGGGAAGGATTGAAGCACGAGTGTGTGGGCAATTCAAACACTTTAGGCAATCGAACACTTTCCCCTATATGTGAAACCTTTTCAGACGTTATGTCAAAATATTTGTTGCAAATTTATCCCATGTATGTGTAACCTTTTGTAAAGTTGTACATTAATCTTGATACTTCAATAAGCATCTTGAATTTAGTAAGATAATGTTCATTTATTTTCTGATGTAATTTGATCATAACACAGTTACCTCAATACAAAGCCGAGTATGTATACATGATTCTTTCCTTTTGACACAATACTTATCAATAATGAAAAGACCATAATAAATGTTTGTTCGTGGTTGCCACCTATAAATTTCAACGATGTATGAGTTATCTATATGGCATATTGGCAGAACTAAGTAGCTCATTTTTTATGATGTGTTGACAGCTGTGCCAGATAGTAATTGTCCATCATCACTGATGATGGAGCTCACATTAGAGTTTGATATGTGTGGACTTTGAAGCCACTAAATGTTCTTTCTCAATTCAAAGGGAGGCTATCATGGCATAGTGATAGAGTACATATACACTTAAAGAATTTTTAAATCCATGTTAAGTATCTTGTGCAATGCCCACATTAAGTATACTGTACAATCCTTGTACAATATCCACATGATAAGTTATGTTATATATTACCATGGGTAGGTCTACAAAAAGTAAGTATACACTTAAAGCGTTTTTAAATCCATGTTAAGTATCTTATGCAATGTCCACATTAAGTATACTATACAATATCCACACTAAGTTCCATTATATATTACCATGGGCAGTCCTGCAAAAAGTTGATATATGCCATCGAGGTAGTCATGTACAGAGGTGACTTGGTCAACACAATGGGATACATTCAATGCCAAGTAGGAGTAAAAAGATGGCCACACATGTGGGTGAAGAGTATGCTACAACTATATGTTGCTCCTCAACCACCTTTCTATTCTAAACTCATATCCATCATTGTCAACATATTATAGAGAGATCGATCTACATGCATTTACTACAGTGAGTGTTCAAGACCTAATTGCTACCATTAAGGAGCATCCTAGAAATCAAGAGGAGGATATTTTGATTGTACCTATAGTTCAAGTAGAGGAGATTAGGTGTGTACATACCATTGAAGTAGAGGAGATTCATTATGTACCTCCAACACAGGCAGAGTAGATTCAGTCTCAACACTTGCACTTTAAGAAGAGAAGATTCATTCTATACCTCCAATACAAGTAGAGGAGATTCAATCAACACTTACAGTTCAAGAAGAGGAGATTCATTCTACACCAATAGAATCATAGCCTTCACTTGAAGCACCAAAAAAATCACAAGCTCCACACAAACACCAGATCCTCCACATGAAGCGGCGCAAGAATCCACTCTATTGTCAAGCATCTAGATGGTCATAATCTGAAGTAACCGTGGCATGGCCATATTCTTGTAAGATAAAGAAAATGTATATACATGAGACATGAGGACCATTTTCTCATGATGTTTAAGGAGGATAGAAGGTGTTTATTAACACCATTACAAAATATTGTGCGATATTAGCAGTGCTTTCTCTGCATTTGATGTATAAGATGTTACATTAAAGTTTAAAATTTCCATTTTTTGCACTTAAAAACGTACAAAGTTATCTTACTTTTTAATCGTGAGGTACTTCAAAAGTATGTATAAAAATGAATTTGGAGAGTGCACATTCCAAAAGTACTTATAAAAATGAGAGTGCACATTCCAAAAGTACTTATAAAAATGATTTTGGAGTGTGCACCAGTCCAAAATTAATGAGATAATTATTTTTCCTTTTTCCATAACATCGCTAACCATTGCTTTGATTGCACATGCTTCTCATCATACACATTTTTGTAGCAATATATCTCATTTGCTACAATATTTGCACATTAGGAGTAGTTGATGGAGCTATCTTATCTCCATCGTGAATCTTTAAAGATCTATCCTTTTGGCCACAAAATCATTCCCATCATATATCCTATTTTTTGTCACCTCAATGTCCTTCTACTACCTACTCTTGTTCTAGCACTATTGTAGTCTAATTTGCAAGTGGTCATCTAAGCTACCTTTAGAGTGGGAATAATAGTCAGTTAGGCTTGTCAATAAGATAGCTAGCATATCTATGTTTGCCGTTCACAGTCATCCCAAAAGAACCCAATTGTTGACTCATTGTTGAACAATAGAGTGAAACTTATTTAGATCTTTTTCCATTCCATTTGATCTACACATCTTTAAACCAAATAGTCGTTGACAAAGTTTCAACTTTCAACATTTGATGAGTGTCCAAAGCTTGTTCAAGCAAGTCTAAGTAAAAAGCTTGTGTGAAGCTACCAAGTATGAAAGTCTCAATTGATAAGATTATCAATAGGCAAGCTTAGTGAAACCATAGAATTTGTGTTTCACACTCATTCAAGGCACATGAGAGCATGCAATCTTGTACTAATATCAAGAGCCACTAACATGGCATGTATTATGCCTCCAATAGACTACTACATGTGTTCGTCCTCTAAGATTGGTTATCACAAGGGAAGGGATGGTACATAAGTAGAACTTTTATTTGGGATTGTGTAAGAATAAAGTCAATAAAGGATGCTGGTAAATTTAAATTAAAGAGAACAATAGTACTACAATATTATCACGTTTATAATGATGAGGTGATGGTAAAAGGATGTTGGAAAAAGGGGACTAAATACCATTGCGTGCACGTGTGTAAATAGTTCATTTACAAATGATGAGATGATGGTAAAAAGATGTTGGAAAAAGGGGAGTAAATACCATTGCGTGCACGTGTGTAAATAGTTTATTTAAAAATGTATAAATTCAAGGGGAATCTAATAAACACATGCAACATTAAACAACATCATGGTTTCTTCAAAGGCCTTTGTTAATTGATTCGTCCCTTATCATATTCTTATATTCCAACAAGTTGCAACTAGAATGTATCCAAAATGAGGAGATGGAGTAGCTTTTTTTGTGTGGGTTGTGTAGAATTAAATATAAGCGATGGTCTAAATTAAAGGTAAGAAAACCAAATAAAGATAGAGAATGGTGAACAAGACTACAAGTTGATGATGATGGTCATGACAACATCGATGATGACAAAGAAAATGATGGTAAAAAGGATGTTGGAAAATGGGGCATGAAATATCATTAAACAATTGTATAACTATGTCATTTAAAGAATGTGTGAATATAAGGGGAACCTTACAAGCAAAATTTACATTACACAACACTATAGTTTCTTCAAACACCAATGTTGTAGTTCTCCATTTGGTGTTGGTTTGATTTATCTATTTATGACAATTGTATATACTTAATCTTTCATATTTAAATTCATATTTGGAAATGAAGTTGAGCACAAATTATTAAGATTCACATCTCTTCTAAAACTTTAAAAATTTGACAATCTCAATTCTTGTGAACCCCCTCAATTTTATTTTCATGGTAGAGTGACGCTCAAACAATATCAATAATATTAACTATTATTTCTTAGGTTACGTGGGGAAGGGGAGAGGAAAGAAAGAATATAAACTATGTGCAGGTGGCAAAGAAGAAGACTTGCCAGTGAAGCTGATTGAGCTTCAAGAGCTCCATTGCAACTCTGGAAGATTTGGTGTTGAGAGCCATGGCTTCTAGTGTTACGCTCATCCATGGTGTCTCTGGTCGCATTCTGAGCTACTCTTCTCCTCCTTCCCTCGCAGACCTTCTGGCCCAATTCCCTCATCACCTTGTCTGCCCTCTCCAAGCCGGCCAACCCATCCGTCCCCTCCTCCCCCCCGCCTCTCTCCAACCCGGCCTCCTCTACCTCCTCCGCCCCTCTCTCCACCTCAAACGCCTGCTCGCCGAAGAAGGCCTCGCCTCTCTCTCCAGCTTTGACGCCTTCCCTGCCTACCACCACATCCCCCTGGACGCTCATCCGCCCTCCGATTCCCTGCTCACCAGCCCATCTTCCCAGGATCAGCATCTCCATCCTTGTCGCAAGCGGACTCTCCGGAAATCCTCTTTCGACCTTCGCCGAGCTTTCTCCCTTGGATGGCGTGGTCGCCGCAGCGTCGTACTTGCGGGTTGAGCTCCGTTCCTCCTGCGTCCGTGATACAGTCCAAGCATCTGCCTCTCCAAGGGCCTGCAAAGAATGGTAATCCTAGACACAGATGGTTCGAAAGCATCCAGGTTTCCAACATGCATCGATTCCAGCTCAAACGTTCAGGCATTATGCTCTCACGCATTCGTAAGCCTTAGGGGCGGAAAAAACCCAATTCGCGCAAAAGTATATATTGCTTGATTGTGCGGAGCGACATCCTTCTCCTCATCGATTTTGCATTTTGTGTACAAATGTCAGCCAATGTATATACACAATTTTGGGCAATGCTTTCGATGAGAGTGTCACTTTGACGACTGAACGCATTTTTGTGCCCATATTTTGAATTTATTATTCAAAGTATTATTAGAATGGCTATCATCACTTTGTCATTGACCTCTTTACTAGGATTAGGGAGTATTGGAATCTCTTGTGCACCAAATGGAAAATACTAGGGTTTTGTCCAATGACAAACATCACTTCTTACATCCTATTAGTAATTTCGAAAAAATCTTGATATTTTGGTACAATGAAATGGGGAGAGAGAATTTCGTAGTCTTCCATTTTAGGATCCCTCCTCATATTCTTCTCATCTTTCTGGTCCATCTTCATCTTGGCTCAATCACATCAAATTTTTTTATTTTGTGAATCTCTTGTTTCACAGATATTAGTGGATCTTTTGGGAATGATGCACATTATGATCTTTATTTACCTCATTGGGTTTATTTTATTGAGAAAATAATGGAGATGTTTCATTAATTCTGGGAATGAACTGTTTGTCATGTAAACTCTAAGATTTTGTTTGGTTGCAACACTGTACTAGTCACCTATTATACATCTTTGTTTAGTGTTAGACATTAAAAATGAGAAAACATATTGCAATGCCATAGTGCTAGAGAATTATGTTGAACTCTCAACATATTATATTTTGTGTCAAGATACACCCTTAATTTGATTAGAATATTGCACTCAATGCGACTAACTTAAAGCATGTCATTCTCAAGAACAATGTCAAGTGTTACACATTCAAGCATTGTGACATTGAAAACTGGGAGACAATGAGCTTAACTATTAAAAATACAAAATTTGAAGACAACAACACCTCAAGACCATTGAATTTCAATCATCAAGGTACACTCTTGTCGATTGCTTCATCAGCCTCTACTAGGCTTGCTTCTGCTTTCTAATGCATCGTAGGTGGAATTTTTATCTTCTTGGGCTTCTTCCCTCCTTTTCGTGTCCAACTTCATACTATTCAGTCTGCTTGCTAGCCAATGCATAGGATCCTTGTCATTGCACATCCAAAGCTTCTCCCAGCAATTTGTACACTTCTTCCTCGCTTGCATTCTTCTTATGTGAACACAGTGCCCAATATTGTATTAATAACAGGTTGTATTGTTCGGAGGCAATTTTGGACTCAATGGCCAACTCAGCTACACCCAATAAAATTAAATATATATTGTCACTTGGCCTCACAAGAATAAAGTCATAATTTTTTACATCAACCACTTGCTAGAATGCATTTTTGGGCTTGCTACATTGTGGACCATAGAAGTGGTCTTCTAGTGCCTTTAATCCCATGAAATCTTCTTTTTTTGGCATTGGTTTTTTGTTCTACTGCTTAAGTTGTTTGTGGCCAAATCCTATACATATACTCGGACTTTGCATAGTTATTGTAGGTTCTGACAACCTGTGATCATGTTTTCTAATATTGTATCACTGACTTTATGTATATAGAATAAGGATTTAGTGAGCTTTTCTCATTTCGATGTTTGTCCCAATATTTTATATAGTCCTTTATACCATTGACCACTTGGGGTGCAAATTAACATGTTTTATGGATTCCTAAATGGTGTGGGATTAGCTTGAAAAAGTTCCCGTAGCTCAATGGTTCCATGTGTGTTTCATCTCTATGAACCATTCCTTATGATTTGTCATGTGAGATGATGCATTGCTGTCGATATACGAAGGATCCTATTCCACTTGGTCGACTTGATAGCTAAAATCCTCTTTGGTATTAAAATCAGAGTCAAGGTACACTATATCAGTGTGTTGCAATTCCTCGTTTGCAAGAAACATGTTCCCATGTTTATTTGCAAAATGACTGTGACTAGAATGTCCACCATGACGATTTACTCTGTCGCAAAAATTCCCTCAATTATTGCTGGATTGACCGCCTTGGTCATACTACTGCTTGCAACAATCTCTTCATAGTGTCCAAACTTGTGACAATAGTTGCACTGAATGTTTGACACATTGGTGGATGCATTCCCTTGTCCTTGAAATCTTCCTCGATTGGAGTGATTTCCTCTTTGCTGATTCTGATGTTGCTGAGGATGATGCTGACTTTGCTGATTTTGTTGTTGATGATGACCACTTCGCAGGAATGATCTACCTCTGCTTTTATCTGAAGCTGTGAAAGACTGATCATTAGAATGACCTTTATGTGCTTGGATGGCTTGCGTCCTGAGTTCTTCACCAAGTAGGACTGATTGAAGTTCTTCTAGTGTCGAAACTTGCCGTTGGATGGAAATACTCTAGACTAGATTCTCGTATCCCTCTTCTAGTCCATTCAAGATGACTTGAACCATTTATGTTGGGTTCATGGGCTCTTCTACTGCTGCAAGTTGATTGTTTTAGTCTTTTATCCGGAGTACATAAGCATGACTAATTTCGCTGCTGTTGCGGAAACTCTAGTTGATTTGGTTTCTCAGGGTGAGAATCCTGGATGTTTTCTTGGACTTGTAGAGAGCTGTGAACATATCCCATACTTCTTTCAATGTCTTGACTGTGTTGAGCTATCCTAGCATGACATCTTGCACATTCTACTTGATTATTTGATAGGCGTACTTGTCTTTCTTATCCCTTTCTGCCTGAGCTCGGGCAATGGCAGGATCTGCTATAGGTGCGAAAACTATTTATGTAGCTATAGATCTTGTTGTAGATCCCGCTGTTGGTGCTGTGACAATAAGTGGAGTAGAGCTACTGGTGGCTGGATCGTCCAATGGTCTAGGTGTAGACCCATCCACATACTCCCATTTGTCCTGAAGTATAAGAATGGTCTCCATTCGATATTTCCATGTATCATAATTGGAGTTGTCTAACTTAGCAGATGCCTCCAGATTGAGTTGCTAGTCGTAAACATGGTGCAAGAAATGTACTCAAAAGTGTCGTGAAAATATCTATATGAATCAATTGCAAATACACTGACTATGCCAAGTGGAATCTGAACTGTCGGTGAAGAACTGCAATATATAAAATCTGATCTGTGTTACAAGGCTTGTGGCAAATGATTCTGGGAATAGCCAAGAGGCTTTACAAGGTTGAAATGATGTGCACAATGTCGTGAAATAGCCGTATAGGCTTTACAATGGTGGCATGTGTGTGTGAAATCAAATGCTATCTGCCCACTGAAACAATCTGCAATGCCTCTAAACTTTGAAGTCTGCTCACTGAATTGATGAACGTCAGGTTTCAGCTAATGTAATGATGTGAAACCGTATGTGAGCATATGGACTGACTCCGAGAAGGTACTAGTCAGGAATTTCAGGCATGGCTTAGATTGGCAACTTGGGGAAATTCAAAGCATCCCCTCTATGGCAATCTAGTCTAGTACTCTGGTCTAGATCTATACCAACTGTCGATCGATGAAAGAACAACAAATAATTCCTTTTCTTTTGTTCTTTTTAAGTGCTAGGTCAGATGCGTCGATGTAGAGGTGAATGTGCATGAAGGAAGTGGTTTTGTCGGCGAGGCTAAAATGTGAGTGCAACTTGAGCCGAAATGTATGTGTGATGTGATGAGCACGTAGAGTGCAAACAAACGAGAGACTTTTATTTTTGGAGCACCCTCAAATTCTTCCTGGATCAAGAGATATGGCTTGATCTAGGTGGAGGGGCAAAAAGGAGTGCAAATGATGCTCAATGATGATGTGTTAGGCAGTCGGTGACATCTGGTAGATAGGTTGATGATGTGGCAGTCCCACTATGCTATCGACGTGTCACCTTGGATGATGTGGCAGAGGATAAGATAGGAACAGGTGGCACATCGGGGTGCCTGATGATGTGGCAAGTAAATAAGACTCCACGTGGGAGCCTATGGTCCAAGTGCTGGAATCTTCACAGGTTTCGATAGAATCTATAAGATTCCATCATCGTTGATAGAGTCTGTCGACGGAGGTGTTGGAGATGCATGACTAGATGGACGTGGTCGCCTTATTTGCCCAGGCTATATGGAGTAGTAGTTGCTTGTTATTGGAGACTGCATTGTTGAAGAATTCGTCATTGGAGTAGGTCATTGCTGGTTGTGCCATGAGGCTAGAGTTGCTGCTATTGCAGAGGCACTACATGCAAAGTGTTGAAGTCTCCTAGCTACTGCTGGAGCTATGGCTGTTCGTCAAGGAAGGCTTGCCAGTAGTTGTGTGGCCTCGGAGCTGAAAGCTGTTTGGAGAGGCTGCTAGCCGTGAAGGCAACGCCTGTTGATGGCAACATCTATTGAAGGCAACTGTAGGGAGCAGCTTGTAGGAGTGGCTATTGTAGGGGTAGAGCCACTCTATAGAGCATTGGAGCTACAGGTTGGAGTCATTGAGAAGGGTGAAGTTGAAAGGAGCTTGCCTTCATGGGCTAAAGCAATCGTTGGAGGCTGCCATCACTGAAGAGCTGCTGAAGTTACGTGAGTAGCCCTTGAAGGTCATCTGAGAGTTTGCTAGTTGTTAGAGTCCAGCCCGTGGCTATGTAGGAGGGTGTTGGCTATGGAGGAATGTGTTGTAGCAGGTCGCATGAAGGGCTTGGTCGTTAAGCCGTTGATGATGGCCTCCTGCACATCATACAAGCTGGAGCAAGGAGTGTTCATTGAGGAGGCTTGGACTTCAAACTCGCCAGATAGTGTCACCTGGCTTCTAGGAGGTCGTCTCTATTGCAATTGTCGTTCCTGTCGTGCATAGAGAGCTGTTGATGAAGCAAAGATAGGGCATATGAAAGCCCTGAGTCGTGGAGTAGAAGAAAAAGGCTCTCTCTCTCTCTCTCTCTCTCTCTTTCTCTCTCTCTCTCCTTTTGGTTTTCACAACCGCTCGTCCTCTCTGAATATCTCTCACAAAATGAAAAATTCTCTTTCAAAATGGACGAAAATTCTCACATGAAATGAATGTTCTTTCAACGGAAGAGAACACTCAAGTTCACAATATCTCGATCACTCAATCTCTCTCTCACAAGAAGGATGGTGCCTCAGCGGAAGGTAGAACCATGTTTTGATACCATGACAAAATATGAAGAGGGGAGAGGAGAAGAGTAGAGATGAGGAGAGAGGGCACAGCTAGAGAGCACACCACAAATACACTAGACTTAGTTGAAAATGTAGAATATATACAAACCCATTTAGGGTTAGGGGATCTAACCCTTTCCTTTATAGCACTCTTTTGGGTTACTGTTATGCACATATGATCACGTGATGGTGCCATGCACACATGATCACATGATGTTGAGTGTGAACTCTCAACAACCCCTCCCCGCACTTTCTAAATGGCCCAACTTTTTGTACTCGCATGATTTTTCTAGCCCAATCCCACCTAGCCTACACGCCCCCCAAAAAAAATCACTCCCTACACTATCTACATACACCGACTAACTGACTACACGCCTGCTACATAGCCTATATAAATGGAAGCTCTAAGCTATGTACATCCACCAAATCCTATAGCTGCTCCCCCGTGCAAAGTTTTGCTAACTGCCTATCGACTCCCTACCTGTACTAGAGCCTTCACCTCCCAACCCATAGCTGTACTTTAATACTAGCCTTCGCACTGCTCACTGCTCAATACCTACTAACCTCCGCACTGCTCACTATTGTTGCTGAGCGCTATTTGCTATAGGTCACCCTGCTCATGATTGAAGTACTAGTTTTGCAGTACGTTATGCAGCCTCCAGATTTGGTTCACATAGCCCTCCTCTGCTCATTGGATTCTCACGTAAGTTCCGTGGTTGCATTGATGAGCTACGTGCTTTGTTTTTACATGCTAGGTCCTTGGATATTAGCCCAATTATCATTTGCCTCCCCCTTTGGCTCCGTGGCGACTTGGGGCTCTAGTCATCACCACATGGACTGGTAACTTGTGGTTGACTTCTCACTAGACTCTAATTATTGCGCATAGGACTTTTGCTCCAAACCTATGCTAAAAGCTTGAGCCCTTTGAGTGTTTTTGGCATCTACCTCCTGCAAACCCCTTCATTGCATAATATCTCCCTTTACATATTATTGATTCACTCTTTTTCAATTATTTATTCTCCCTTAAAAATAACAAAATAAAAAATAAAAAATCACCCCATGATCATAAAAATCCCTAGTAAAGTTTGCATTGAAGTACATTATTATTTTTCTTTCCAAAGTAGTTTCTTTTACTTCCTTACACTCGTGTTAACATTCAAGCAATGAATTTGTTTCATACAAATTAGTTCTACTTATAGTTACCTTTTTTGGAATATAGACATGTGGTTATGGATATATAGCTTATCTTCTTAAGTTTTCTCAGGTAGATGGTCAGAGCATAGATAGTACATGCAATATCCACACGTACCCATGAAAGAAGAATGTTTGCCCCATCTCTTAGATGTGGGATGTGATATGACGGATGGTGGGCATTGGCAACATTCGAGACAAGGTTATGGCAGGTAGAAAAATACATTTTTTCAACTTCGATGAGGCAAATTTTGTTAGGCTTAAACAATCGTTCGCAATCACTGGTTTGAAATTAAAGAACTTCAAAAGACCTAACCATTCACTATGAATGGTTCGAGCTAGTACTCAACACAATTGTCTTATCGCATGAAGCTATCAATGCCATCTCCCCAAGCATCTCCCTCCTCATTGTCCTCCTCTAACTCCTCTGTTGCCCTTCACTTTGTAGCCTATCAGCCTTTACATTTGCATTGTCGCACTTGCGATGAGGGTGCACTCACACTTTCGCTATGCTCACTGGAGGAACTATCCTCGCTTTTCTCCTCCTCCTCCCCTTCCTCTTCGGATGTACTCTGTGGCATTATTATTTTTCTCTTGCCTTTGGAAGGATGCTGTGAAGGCCTTGCACTAGCCTCTATAGAGGACGCCAAGGCTCCGAGATGTTACATTCCATCCATTCCTATGCCAAGAAGAGCCTGGATGTCCGATGGGTCGAGCTCAATTGTTCTTCTTCCTCTCTTGCCTCTCGTGGAAGTAGCACCCCTCGGAGCAAGCCCTCTCCCTCTCGTAAAAGTAGCAACCCTACTCAGAGGCATGTTCTTGTCTCTGGGTTGTTGGGCTATGTCGTCAATTAACTGTTCACATAAATTAGTCCAACGAGTTGAGGAAAATCCTACGAGAAACACATTAAGTAGACACAAACGAAGAACGCCATAATAAAACAACTCACCACTTTGTGAACGGGCCACACGAGTATCGTGTTCTCTTTGACATCTACTTTATTCCCCTCCTTGTTTATTCCTTTTAGGGGGGCTTTCTCATACATGTAGGAAATGATGGCACCCACATGTCCGGTGTGAATGCCTTCTGACTCGAGTGTCTACCATACTCGCGCTTGAGCAACATGATTGTCATCATACAAGAGGATGATGCCATCTTGCTTGAATGAGCATGACTCCATTCTTGCAAAACGATGCGGATTTAGGGTATGCTCAATAGTTCAAAAGCACAAGATTCTAAGGGTTGCATTCACAACAAAAAAAACCATCATTACATGAGAGAGAGGGGTCGTAGAAAAAAAGACAAGAGAGGGGGGACGAGATAGAGAGAGAGAAAGGTAGCAAAGAGGGGGAGAGGGTTAAATTGTTTTTCCCCACTGGGCGTTCGAAGGAGGGACCCGACCCTCTTCCAGGCACCCATTTAGACAAAATTTTATGCAAAAGTTCCTATTTAGAAAAAGAATTACTCATATTTAGACTAAAAAGTGTCACACACACACACACAATGAAATAACTGGAATAAGTGGAACAAAAATTAGTGGGTTGCCAAAAAAACTCGCTCCCAAAGTCGCTTGAAAAACTCTGTCCTCACACACACTCCTCATTCATATGATAGTTCAAGTTTGTTTCTGTATCCATCTTTTGCTATGAAAGTGTTGGTGATTTTAATAAGGTCTATGGTTGAAACTTGAAATTGAGCAAGACAATTAGATGCTTAACTTTCTTGAGGGCTTTCAATAATGCAAGTTGTAAACTCTACACTTTGCAAAATTAATTTAAGTTGAGAAAATAAGCACATTCTTATTGTTCTATGATTTATGTGCTTACACTTGCTTGGGTCCTTAGAGTTTCCATGTATGCTTAACTTACTAGCTTATGGCAAATCATGCCTGAGACTTACAAATTCTTTCTCATATAGGCAATCATACTTTTTATTGGTGGTAATAAGGATCAATCCATACTAGATTCTCTTAAGTGGCCATGCTTGATGCACATTAAAATTTGATCTTCTTGAGTGCTTATGATAAAGATACTTCTAAGCTAGCTAGACTCTATGTTTTTACGTTGAAGTTTGAGTTTCTCACCTATCCTCTTGCAAGACTCACATATGGGGATGGGGAAAAATGCTTGCATCAATTTCATAGAAGATGGAGTTAGTAGATAGGAAGCCCATAGAATTATGGTTTTAGAATGGCTCTACAAGTTTTCATGATTGACTAAATGTCATGGCTATGTTTCTTTTGTTTGCAAACACCACCTACCAGATATTGGCATGGAAGTAAGTCTAACTTGCTACATATAAGTAGACATACAGAAAACTAAAGAGCTAGAGATTCATTGGCATTTATCTAAGAGATATGATCTCTTTTAGGCAATTGATCTACAAGGAACACAACCAATTCTTTTCTTAGCACAACTACTCCCCCTATATTACTGCTCAAGGTCGCAAATCAAGAAGTTTCCCTAATTGGGTGCTTTTCAAAGCTTGCAACAACAAGCAACTCAATAGTTGTTGCCTTGTTTTGTGCTTTCCATGCTAAAAAGGATTCTCGATATGCAACGCACCTATGGTGTAGAAATTGGGACTAGCTTTGATGTTTCTAGGTTGTTGTAGATGCTACATGGTGCATTTACTTCACCACAACCTAGTAATCAAAGATAAAATTACTAAACATTATGAGGCTGATCTCCAATCCAAAACTCCAACTTTTACCTTATTATATTCATCCCAAAGGTATACAATATTTTTTTTAAAGTCAATGCTTATAAATGCATTGTTGCGCCACATTTACAAGGAGAAATGGGTCCTAATAAGACCTGTGTATCGTGTTGTGAAATGATTGTTTTTGTTCATGTTCATTGTTGCCATGATCCCACTAGCAATGGCCTAATTAATCTATTACGTGCTTGCTTAAAACTTAATGGACTACACTCACATATGTAAGTATTAAAATAATTTACATTTAAAAATAATTAAAATAGAAAGATCAAGCTTGTAGTGTCCTTTGAATTCTGTTAACAATAGAGGATTAATTCTTTGTGCAGAATAGAGATCTATGGTTCGATCCATGGGGATAAAGGAAGCTAAAGAGCCGTGATGTGTTACATAAGGATGAAGGTCTTATGGATTTAAATTTAGTCAAAATCCTTTCTTTGTCTCATGGACATAATTTTGGCTACTTCACCATCAAACCCACGCCGCCTCATTAAAGTTAGCAAGGGGTACTTGTGACTATGTTTAGTGAAAGCGATAAGTGGCACTTTATCCCGATGGGACCTTCCTATGCTTCGTCTTTTTTGGAGGGTTAAAAAGTGAGGCCTTTCGCCCATCATCGATTTGTCAAAAATGCCTACTCTAAAAAAAAGTTGAGCGATTAGAGCTATTAAGTAGATCCTTGTAGTAATTGCACCTCTCGACTGATAGAGCTCTGTTAGTTGGCAATTAGTTCGCTCCAATTTGATCGATGCTTAGCAATGACTTATTCTGACACTATTAATACGAGGTTATAAATTCATTTTTAAATGGATGATATTTTGAAGACTGACTTAATGCAAAAAATGTACATCTCATATCAATGAGATAATCTTAGATTTAATTAGGAGTACCATTACGCATAGTGTAAAGGCCAAACAGGGGAGGATTTTACCCTCATGATAAAGTACGAGGGAAGGCTCGAAGCACGAGTGTGTGGGCATCCTCAAGGGGATTCAAACGCCTTAGGAGTACCATTACGCATAGCGTAAAGGCCAAACAAGGGAGGGTTTTACCCTCACGATAAAGTACGAGGGAAGGCTAGAAGCACGAGTGTGTGGGCATCCTCAAGGGATTCAGACGCCTTAGGCAATCCCAAAGAAGAAAATATTTGTTGCAAATTTATCCCCTGAATGCGAAACCTTTTGAGACGGTATGTCAAAATATTTGTTGCGCATTTAACCGATGTATGTGAAACCTTTTGTAAAATTGTACATTAAATGGTGTGATGTCACAATAATGCTTTGAATAATAAAACCAAAATATCGGCACAGCAATGACCGAAAATGCTTTTCGTCGTCAAAGTGACACTCTCATCGAAAGCAAACTTCAACAGAAAGTCTTGCCCAAAATTGTGTATATACATTGGCTGACATTGTACAGAAAATGCAAAATCGATCAGCACAATCAAGCAATATACTTTTGTGCGAATTGGGTTATTTCAGCCCCTATGGCTCACGAATGCGTGGGAGCATAATGTCTGTACCTTTGAGCTGGAATCGATGCATGTTGGAAACCTGGATGCTTTCGAACCATCTGTGTCTAGGATTACCATTCTTAGCAGGCCCTTGGAGAGGCAGATGCTTGGACTGTATCACGGACGCAGGAGGAACGGAGCTCAACCCGCAAGTACGACGCTGCGGCGACCACGCCATCCAAGGGAGAAAGCTCGGCGAAGGTCGAAAGAGGATTTCCGGAGAGTCCGCTTGCGACAAGGGCTGGAGGGATGGAGATGCTGATCCTGGGAAGATGGGCTGGTGAGCAGGGAATCGGAGGGCGGATGAGCGTCCAGGGGGATGTGGTGGTAGGCAGGGAAGGCGTCAAAGCTGGAGAGAGAGGCGAGGCCTTCTTCGGCGAGCAGGCGTTTGAGGTGGAGAGAGGGGCGGAGGAGGTAGAGGAGGCCGGGTTGGAGAGAGGCGGGGGGGAGGAGGGGACGGATGGGTTGGCCGGCTTGGAGAGGGCAGACAAGGTGATGAGGGAATTGGGCCAGAAGGTCTGCGAGGGAAGGAGGAGAAGAGTAGCTCAGAATGCGACCAGAGACACCATGGATGAGCGTAACACTAGAAGCCATGGCTCTCAACACCAAATCTTCCAGAGTTGCAATGGAGCTCTTGAAGCTCAATCAGCTTCACTGGCAAGTCTTCTTCTTTGCCACCTGCACATCACTTTGCAATGGAGCTCTTGAAGCTTCACTAGCAAGTCTTCTTAAGCTCAATCAGCTTCACTAGCAAATCTTCTTCTTTGCCACCTCCACATCACTTTGCCTACCTCACCAAACGTGAGGGGTATTGCACTTGAAGAACCTTTCATCTCTTTTCTTTTACAAATTCACGTTTTCCACATTATTGCTTCCACTCTCCTCTCACTTTGACATGACCCATCGTGTTGTAGGTCTTCAAGCTACATGTGTATGTCATCTTGTGACTTAAGGTTTGACTTCATCATCCCCTCCCACTTGCTTTGAGAGGAACATCTTTGCATTTCCTCTTCTTCCACGTCCCTTTCTTTTTTTATGTGATCTTCATTTTGGTGGCACAGGTTGAACGGTATTCTTTTTATCAATTGTGGGTTTACTATAGATTATGATATGATGTGACAAGTTAGAGGTTCTATGTTGTTTAAGAAGAAAATAAATTACAATTTGACCCTTTCTCTATTTGGGTCTTATGTAATGAAACATTTCCTATGTTGCAAAAAACAAACACCTCACAATCTCTACAAAAAGCCTCACATTACTTTATAACGCCTTCCTTAAAGCTTTCCTTGTGGTATTCTAGCCATTGATTTCATGGCTTAATGGCTTCATGTGCATATTTTGTCAATAGCCTTTATTTTATCCTTTGTTATTAAACGTTCAACTCATATTGCAAGAACGTCATAGTTCTCCATTTGGTGTTGTTTTTATTTATCTATTTATGATAATTATATATACTTAATCTTTCATATTTAGATTCATATTTGAAAATGACGTTGAACACAAATTATTAAGATTCACATCTCCTTTAAGACTTTAAAAATTTAACAATCTCAATTCTTGTGAACCCCCCCAATTTTATTTTCATAATACAGTGACATTCAAACAATATCACTAATAACTAACTATTATTTCTTGGGTATGTTTATGGTACAATGATGTTCAAACAATATCAATAATAACCAGCTATAATTTTGCTATTTTCCACAATTGGTTTAGTTTTTTTTAAACTAAAAGAGAATTGCATGATGTTAGAATATGTATAATTTATCCTTTCCCCTATCACATGATGTCAACAATCATTCTTCCTAACTTAACCATTAGAATGCTTTGGATCTATAATGCTTGATATTCCTTCACTTGGTTTTGGACAATGATAAGGAGATTGAGATTCCACTTGCCATGTAATGACACATATAAATTCTTTTTTTTTTTGGAGAAAGATGACCCACAAATGAGATCAAATAGTTAAATAGTATACCTAACACTATTAATATTTAAATAATATACCTAACACTATTAATAAGCCTATTCAACTTAAAGTGATCAAATATTTGTAATGTGCTAACAACATTAATAGGCCCCAATAGTTTCTTATTTATAGATATTATATGTGGACAGGATAGCAAGGAAAAAATAAGTGAAAATTATGAGTGAAGTCATGTACAAATTTCAATAGGCACCAAGTTATGTGAGCATGGAAAAATGGCATGACTTGAATAAAGCGTTGTGATTGTAAAATGATATCTAAGACCTATGGCCGAAATTTTCTTTTTTTAATCTTTAAAGAAGAAATCTGTTTAATCAAAGAGTTGGTAGCTTGATACATTCTAGTTGGGATGTGATATGATAAGGGATGAATTACAGTCTTTGAAGAAACTATAGTGTTGTGTAATGTAAATTTTGCTTGTAAGGTTCCCCTTATATTCACACATTCTTTAAATGATATATTTATACAATTGTTTAATGATATTTCATGCCCCATTTTCCAACATCCTTTTTAGTATCATTGTCTTTGTCATCATCGCCATTGTCATGACCACCATCATTACATCATCATCATCATATCATCAACTTGTAGTCTTGTTCACCATTCTCTATCTTTATTCGTTTTTCTTGCCTTTAATTTAGACCATCATTAATCTTTAATTCTACACAATCCCATAAAAAAAAGCTATGCCATTTCCTCATTTTGGATACATTCTAGTTGCAACTTGTTGGAATATAAGAATATGATAAGTGATGAATCAATTAAAAAAGGCCTTTGAAGAAACCATGATGTTGTTTAATGTTGCATGTGCTTATTAGATTCCCCTTGAATTTTTACATTTTTAAATGAACTATTTACACAAGTGCACGCAATGGTCTTTACTCCCCTTTTTCCAACATCCTTTTACCATCACCCCATCATTATAAACGTGATAATCTTGTAGTACTATTCTTCTTTTTAATTTAGATTTACTAGCATCCTTTATTGACTTTATTCTTACACAATCCCAAATAAAAGTTCTACTTATGTACCATCCCTTGCCATGTGATAACCAATCTTATAGGTCTAACACATGCTACTAGTAGTCTATTGGAGGCATAGTACATGCCATGTTAGTGGCTCTAGATATTAGTACAAGATTGCATGCTCTCATGTGCCTTGAATTAGTGTAAAACACAAATTCTATGGTATCACCAAGCTTGGCTGTTGAGAATCTTATCAATTGAGACTTTCATCCTTGGTAGCTTCACACAAGCTTTACTTGCTAGAACAAGCTTTGGTGCACTCATCAATTGTTGAAAAGTTAAAACTTTGTCAATGACTATTTGGTTTAAAGATATGTAGATAAAATGGAATGGCAAAGATCTAAATAAGTTTCACTCTATTGTTCAACAATGAGTCAACAATTGGGTTCTTTTGGGGTGACGGTGGAAGGCATTCATATATATGCTATCTTATTGACAAGCCTAAGTGACTATTATTCCCAAATCGTAAACACTTTAAAGGTAATTTAGATGACCACTTGCAAATTTGACTGCAACAATACTACTAGAAGAAGAGTAGGTAGTGGAAGGACATTGAGGTTACAGAAAATAACATATATGATGGGAATGATTTTGTGGCCAAAAGGATAGATCTTTAAAGATTCACGATGGAGACAAGATAGCTCCATCAACTACTCCTAATGTGCAAATATTGTAGCAAACAAGATATATTGCTAAAAAAATGTGTATGATGAGAATCATGTGCAATCAAAGCAATGGCTAGCTATGTTATTGCAAAAGGAAAATAATTTCTAGCTTCAACATAGTATTTAATTAATTTTGGACTGGTGCACACTCCAAAATCATTTTTATAAGTACTTTTGGAATGTGCACTCTCCAAATTCATTTTATACATACTTTTGGAGTACTTCAAGATTAAAAAGTAAGATAATTTTGTACATTTTTGGAAGTACAAAAAATGGAAATTTTAAATTTTAACGTAACATCTTATACATCAAATGTAGTGTAAGCACTACTAATATCTCTCAATAATTTGTAATGGTGTTAATAAACACCTTCTATCCTCCTTAAACATCATGAGCAAATGGTCCTTATGTAAATACATTTTCTTTATCTTACAAGAATATGGCCATGCCACGATTACTTCAAATCACGACCATCTAGATGCTTTACAATAGAGTGGATTCTTGCACTGCTTCATGTGGAGGATCTGGTGCTTTGTGTGGAGGTTGTGATTTTTTTGGCGCTTCATGTGAAGGCTATGATTCTATTGGTGTAGAATGAATCTCCTCTTTTTGATTGTAAGTGTTGACCGAATCTCCTCTACTTGCATTGGAGGTATAGAATGAATCTTCTCTTCTTGAAGTGGAAGTGTTGAGACTGAATCTCCTCTGCCTATGTTGGAGGTACGTAATGAATCTCCTCTACTTCAATAGTAGGTACAGACTTAATATCCTCTGCTTGAATTATAGGTACAATCAAAATATCCTCCTCTTGATTTGCACGATCCTCCTTAATGATAGCATACAGGTCTTGAACACTCACTGTAGTAAATGCATGTAGATCGATCTCTCTATATGTTGACAACGATGGATATGAGTTTAGAATATAAAGGTGGTTGAGGAGTAACATACAATTGTAGCACACTCTTCACCCACATGTGTGACCGTATTTTTTCTCCTACTTGGCATTGAATGTATTCCATTGTGTTGACCAAGTCACCTCGGTACATGACTACCTCGATGGCATATATCAACTTTTTGTAGAATTGCCCATGGTAATATATAATAGAACTTACCGTGGATATTGTACAATATACTTAATGTGGGCATTGCAAAAGATACTTAACATGAATTTTAAAATGCTTTAAGTTTATACTCACTTTTTGTAGACATACCCATGGTAATATATAACATAACTTATCGTGGATATTGTATAATATACTTAATGTGGGCATTGCACAAGATACTTAACATGGATTCTGGTTCTATAATAGCCAACATGTCCCATAAAATCCTATACACCTTTGGAATTTGTAGGAGGAGGCAATTCCTTAATGATTTTGATATTGTCCATGTCAGTTGTGATCCCATGTTGAGAAATAGTGTGTCCCCAAGCAACTCTATGGGTGACCATGAACTGGCATTTTGTTGGATTTAGGGAGATTCCATACTCCCTGTATTTGATTAGAACTACTTCAAGACATTTTAAGTGGTCTCTTTTATTCAAGTGGATACACAAATCATCCAAGAACACCTGTAGGAACTAATTTAGAAATGACTTGAAAGCGGTGAGCATGACTCTCAGGATTGTGGTCGGGGCATTACAAAGGCCAAATGGCATAACTCTATAGGCAAATATACCCCATTCTATAGCAAATGCTATTGGTCAGCACGAGCAATTTGCACTTGGTTATAGCCATTGAAGCCATCCAAGAAGTTGTATATCTTTGATCCATCCACCTTTTCCAACACTATTTCTGTTAAGGACTCGGGATAGTAATCCCTAATTGTGGCACATTTACATTCTTTAAGTTAACACATATTCTTAGCTTCTTGCTGCGTTTAGGCATGATGATGATGGGTGAAACTCAATCAGTGTGCTCTATCTCATAGATGAATCCGGCATCTAAGAGTTTTTCTAGTTTGTCATAGACCATGGTGCCATATTTTGGATTTGTACGATAAGGTCCACACACCTTAGGGTGGTCACCTTCCCTAATAGGTATCGTGTGTACTGCCACGTCTAGTGAAATTCCCTTCATTTCCTTGTATGACCATGATAGGAAGTCTTGATATTCCATTAGAGGTGCTTTGAGCTTTGTTTCATCTTCCTATGTATGGCAATTGTCTATGGTCACTAATGCTTGGATCCAATTGTTGGCATTGCTTTGTGTATTGCTCGCTAAGGCATGCCGTCGTTGTAGGGGGGCTTATTTTCTTGAGATCTTCATTGAAGAGGTTTCAACACTCTAGGCAACCAAGGATGTCCAAGTAATATTTGATAAGATTTCTTGTGGAGATCCAAGATTGTGAATTGAAGAGAAAACCGGACTCATGTGGCTTTGTTGACACTCCACTCACTATTTTGCATGTGAATTATCTACAAAGCGTATGTTGAAATTAGCCTTTTGCATTGGTGGGAGACCCCATTCATCATAGAGCTCATTGGATAGGACATTCACACCTGCTCCACCATCCACTATGGCTTGAACTTCATCATATGCTTTATGAATTAAAGGCACAGTGATGTTGCATATGTCATCTCTCTCACCCATCTGCACATGGATATCTTCTATGTCTTCCATAGGTGGAGGCGGATTTGCTAGTTCAATCCATCCTTTGGAACTCTCCCAGAGATTGGGACAATTCCGTAAGAGGATTCAAATGGGAATTGGCACAGAGAGCAATTTAGAATTCTAGAGAGTGCAGCACCTTCAAGTTGGCATGGCGGTACATTATGTTGTGGATTTTTTTACTGAAATAAAGGCTCAAGTACAAGGTCAATACTCGATGGGGCCAAGTTAGGGATTGGATCTTGTGCTTTCTTCTCAACCTCAAATTGAGCTCGTTCCTTTTGTAACCATTGTTGAACTTCCTGAAATCGAGCCTTCTCCACTTCTATATGAGGGTATGGAGCTTCTTTTATTTTAGGCATAGGAGCTGATGTAGATGAGCTTGGCTGTTCATTGCTTGGTGGAGGGATAGGAAATTGTGCTTTCTTTTGAAGAGGTATTCAGGATTGAATTGGAATATTAGGGCCATTGGTGGCCTCTTTTTGCTAGCATGTAATTACATTCACAAGTTGTGATAATATGATTGCCAGCAACCCTAGACTTTGATGGTCCACCCCAATAATGCCAATTGGGATGTCAAGCTTAGCCTCATTTTGTTGTGGGATCTTATTTTTCATGGGAAAATCCATATAGGCATGGCCAATGCCACAATCTTTGCAAAATGGTTGGAAAATAATGAGGCTACCATGATGAGGGCACTCTACGATCCAGTGATTCTCTCCACAATTGTAGCATTGGTGCTTGATATGTGTTGGGCTGAACTTGATTCCATGGATGATTTTTTCAAGTTAGTTTCGTTAAGAAGCTAAAATTTTATATTGGCATCGAAAGTTTGTGTGCCCTAATAAAAATAAACGTTTGAAACATTCACCAAGATTTGAAAAAAAAGATTACAATTTTGCCAGGATTTACATTTTTCCTTCAAAATTTAAAAGAATATATATTAAAAGGTACTAAATTCCACCGATATTGTGAAACTAAAAAAAAGGAGCTTGAAAACTTTTGCCAAGATTTTATATTAACATATGAGCATAGCTTCGATAAAAACATCCCTGCAAGTTGATTCACATAGACTGATATTAAACCTTCTGCTCCTTCCACATAGTACTTTGGGTACTTAGCTTAATACTTGAATTGTGAATCCACTTCCTCGGCTTGAAGTTGTTGGATTGGAACTACCGAAGGAGTTGCATTTGGCACTCTTGGATATGGTTGTGGATATGGATACCTAAGTAATTGCGGAGCTTGGGTCCAGACGGGAACGTGATTCAACCTTGGAGCTAGGGGTGCTTGTGCATGTGGGGATTAAAGGTCACTGTGCCTTTACCCTGGTTATGTACAATACTCAAACACATATATAAATGAATGAAAAAGAAGATTAGGGGGTTCTGCACCCACCAAAACTTGTGTGGCTCTCTGTTTCTCTCTCTCCCTCTTCCGTTCTTGCTTTCGTTGAGAGCACTCTCAACTGGTATCAGAGCCCGGGTGATCTAGCTGAGCGTATGTGAATGCTTGAAGCTCAACAGCTCTATGGGAGGAAGGAGAAGCTCTATGGGAAGCTTTGTGGGTGACTTTACTTGCATCCGAGTGTGTAGAGACCTTGGAGGAACCTTTGGAAAAGTCACTTTGGTTTTGTGAAGTGGTTTTGAGAGCCTGTTAAGTGTTTTCAAAGAAAAAGTCGTTTTTTGAGCTTTTTCCTATTCTGTTCGATGACAGAAACTCCGTATTGACTTGTAGAGGCAACTATTGCTTGCTTTTGGCGTCCACTTCACTTCAGGAGCTTGGAAACACCTTCATTCTTGAATCTGGGATCATTTCATTGGATTTCTGTCTCACTGTGTCAGTTTCTGTGTTTTTCTGCTCGGGTGTTGGAACTCAAGTTTGGAGTAACTATTTGCAGATCTGTCAATTCCGGTGGACTCAGGAGATCCTAAAACTTATATGTTGCTCATCATTTGCACTCCGGTGGAGTTACAAACAACTATGTTTCCAAAAACGTTTTCCAATCCGTGTGTTAGACCTAGTGATTGAGACCACAGTTTCCAAAACCGTCTCTCCCATTGCGTTCCGGATGCCCAAAAACCCCTACCTGTCAATTCTTACGTGATTCGGTGGAGGATTTTCAGAGTTATAGATCTCTGTGTATCCGATTTCATCTCTCTATTATGCATTTTTCATTCTAAGGTTTTGAAACCTTAGATTTATGCCACATGGTAGTGGATAAGTGTTGACTCCCATTTCTCACTCATCGGTTGGGATTTTGGAGTTCTGGCAGAAGAGAGATATTTGCAGATTTTCTTGCTAAGTCTGATTATACAATGGCACCCATGTTTTGAGGCATCTCAGGTTCTATTTTTAGTAGCGGTCATTATTGTGGGACTATGATTTCTTGAGCATACCTTATGCAGATCACTCTGGTTGCAGTTTGAGCAGTGTGCGCTCATTCGTGGTGTGCATTGGGTTGCAGTGGATGATTAATAGGCCATTTGGATGCATTGCGGTCCTTATTGGATGCACTAATAGGCCCAAATTGCCTTGTGGGATGCTATTTTTTATGGATGCTTTGCACATGGATGCTATTTTATGCTGAGGGACAGATTTGACACATTGTAGGTGATGCACTGATAGTGCTATGTGCTCTTGGATGAGATATTATTGATGCATATGCCCATGGACAATGTTTATGCTTGAGCCATTTGGCACTTATTGGCATTTTGGATTGCCATTGCAGTTGGCATTTTCTTTTGGGCCAGATTTGCTCATATGGATGCATAGTACATGCACATGAGTTAGCTGCATCTTTTGATGCTTTTGAGTTTTGGTGATATTTCAGTCTATTGTGGCATACACATTTGGGTGCACCTGGTATTTGGTGTGATTCTCTCTTGCAAGCACTAGCATTTGGGATTTCGCTTTATTTGCATCATGGCATCCTCTTCCATGTCTGAAAAGGAGTTTTTCAGCATTAAAAAGTTTGATGGGACAAACTTTTCTTTGTGGAAAGAATAGATAAGGGATGTGCTTATTCAAAAGAAGCAGATTAAACCCTTGGCAGGGATTGAAGCTAAGCCTTCAAATATGTCAGAGGATGATTGGAATGAGTTGGATGCATTAGCAAAGTCTACTATTAGACTTCATCTTGCAGAGTCAGTTTATTTCACAGTAGTAAATGAGTAGACTACGGAAGATTTGTGGAAGAAACTGTGTGCCACTTATGAGAAGGAAACTGCCTCTAATAAAGTTTACCTCATGAAGAGGTTGTTTGAGTTGCAGATGAAGGAAGGGGTCTCCATTGCTTCTCGCTTGAATGAATTTAATATTATTTTCAGCCAGCTTCAGGCTCAGAAGATGAATTTTGATGCGGAGACTAAGGCAATATTTCTCTTATGTTCATTGCCATTCTCATAGGATACCTTCCGTACAGCTGTCAGTAACTCTGCACCTGGTGGAGTACTGAAATTTGATGATGTTGTGGGCAGCTTGTTGGCCGAGGAGATTAGATGGAAGTCTATGGACGACAACAAGCAGGATGCACCCTTAAATGTGCAAAGGGGCAGATCACACTTCAGGGGGAAGTCCCAAGAAAGAGGGAAGTCTCGTAGCAAATCCAGGGCATGGAACATTGAGTGTTACCACTGTGGCAAGAAGGGCCATATGAAAAAGGATTGCTACCAGCTGAAAAGAGAGCAAAAGGATAAGAAAAAGAATGCAAATTGGGGTGCAAATCAAAAGGAAGAGATTCCAAGGGAGGAAAAAGGAAAAGTGAAGATCGACGAGATCAATGCAGTCACACATGATAGTGACAATGACGTTCTCTTCATGTCTAGTTTATCTGCAGAGTTGCTTACCACTTTAGATGATGCATATTCCCAAGATTGGATTTTGGATTCTGGTGCTTCATTCCATGTTATTCCCCATAGGGAATGGTTCTCCACTCATGACAGTGGAAAGACAGGTTGTGTGCATCTTGGAAATGACTATGCATGTGACATAGTGGGAGTAGGTGACATAAAGTTTTCTTTTGCAAATGGGTCTGCATTTATTTTGAATCATGTGAGACATGTGCCTAAGTTGACCAAGAGTCTTATTTCAGTGGGTCAGCTAGATGATGCTGGTTTTCACACCACTTTCGGATTTCAGAGTTGGAAAATTCAGAACGGCTCTATGCTTTTGGCCAGGGGTGCCAAGTGTGGGACTTTGTATCCCTTACATGTATCAGGGGTATTTGATCATGTTGTTGCAATAACCGATCAGCCAAGCACTTCTTTGTGGCATTGCAGGTTGGGGCACATGAGCCAAAATGGAATGAAACTCTTATGCCATTTGGGTTATGTACCGCATTTGAGTTTCTCTGATTTTGAATTTTGTGAGCACTGTCTCTATGGGAAGCAGACTAAATTAACCCATAAAAGAAGGGGAAAGAAAGAGTTTGAAAAGCTTGATTTGGTGCATTCAGACGTATGTGGTCCCATGCCTACACGGTCATTAGGCAGGGCTGAATACTATGTGACATTCATTGATGATGCAACTAGGAAAGTGTGGGCTTATGCTATAGCTCGGAAGAGTGATGTGTTCTAGGTATTTCAAAAATGGCTGGCCTTGGTTGAGAATCAGTTAGGTAGAACGCTTAAATGCCTACGGATTGATAATGGTGGAGAGTATCTCTCTCATGTCTTTCAGCATTTCTGTAATACACGTGGGATTAAGAGGGAGCTCACATCCCCTCGTACTCCAAAGCAAAATCCAGTTGCAGAAAAGATGAACCGTACCATTCAAGAAAGGTTGCAATGCATTCTTTCCAATGCAAGTCTTTCTGGTGGTTTTTGGGCTGAGGCAATGAAGACTGCAGTGCATGTGATCAATAGATCACCTAGTAAGAGTTTGGATGGTGGTATTCCTGAAGAGACATGGAGTGGCAAGAAGCCCTCTTACTCTCATTTGCGTATATTTGGGTGTGAGGCATATGCACATGTGCCAAAAGAGCTTCGAAAGAAGCTAGATCCTAAGTCTAGGAAATGCATCTTTTTGGGTTATGGTGAAAGTGGAGAGATGAGCTATCATCTCTGGGATCCAAAAGTAAAGAAGATCATACGTAGCCATGATGTAGTCTTCAATGAGAAGAAGATGCATAAGGCACCCATGAGGGATGTGGAAATGAGGAGAATCACTTTCCAGGATGTGAATCCACCTGCATATGTTGATAGATAGCAAGCTGTCCATGCACCAAATGTGCAAGAAATGGTACCACCAAGTACTCCCATAGGTATACAATCAAGGGTAGATGATGGATCATTTATTGGTGGAAATGATGAGCCAAATGTGGCTGATATGTAGGTGGGACAACAAGCTGAAATGCCCTTGAGAAGATCATCTAGAGTGTCTAGACCGCCTGATGGGGGTAGACTATGTGATGCTTACTGATTGCGGGGAGCCTTCTTACTACAGAGAGGCTATGATGCACGAGGATCAACGCAAGTGGGAGTATGCTATGCAATCAGAGATGAGTTCACTTATGAAGAATAAGACTTGGGACTTGGTTTCTTTGCCACATGGAAAGAAAGCATTGCCATGTAAATGGGTCTACAAATGAAGGTCACAGGTGATGATGTGCCTAGGTACAAGGCCCGTTTGGTCACTAAAGGGTTCAAGCAAGAGAAGGGTGTGGACTTTGATGAGATATTCTCTTCGGTTGTGAAGATGATGCATGCTTGGACTAGTGGCATCATCAGATATGGAGCTTATGCAGATGGATGTCAAGACAGCTTTCTTGCATGGGGATTTGCATGAGGAAATTTACATGGCGCAGTCAGAAGGCTTTGAAGAAAAGGGCAAAGTGCATTTAGTTTGCAAGCTGAAGAAGAGTCTCTATGGTCTTAAGAAAGCGCCTAGAGAATGGTATCAGAAGTTTGATGCTTTCATTCGGTCCCAGGGTTTTAGGAGTGAAATTGATCACTGCCTCTACACAAAAAGGGAGAAGGATAATAGCCTGATAATCTTGGCACTATATGTGGATGATATGCTATTGGCTAGCAAGAATACTTAAGAGCTAGATGCATTAAAGGCCAAGTTGCATGAGGCCTTTGATATGAAGGATTTGGGACTTGCAGGTCATATTCTTGGTATGCACATCACGCGTGATCGGAGTAGGAAACTCCTTTGGCTTTCACAAAAAGAGTATGTTACAAAAGTATTGCAGCGTTTCAATATGGAGGGGGGGAAGGCAGTGAGTACTCCATTGCCTCCATATGTAAAATTGAGTCATACATATAGTCCCAAATCAGATGAGGAAAGGGCCATGATGGCCAAGGTTCCTTATGCATCAGCAGTTGGGAGTCTTATGTATGCTATGATAGCTACTAGACCAGACATTGCATTTGTAGTGGGAGTTGTTAGCCGGTATATGGCTAATCCAGGAAAAAGGCATTGGGAGGCAGTTAAGTGCATCATGAGATACATGAAGGGTACCAAGGAGATGTGCATCTGCTTTGGTAGAGGAGACATGCGTGTACTTGGGTACATAGATTCAGACTATGCAGGGCATGTGGATAGTAGGAGATCCACTTCTGGTTATGTGTTCACCTTTGCAGGTGGTGCAGTGTCGTGGATGTCTCGCGCACAGAAGTGCATTGCTTTGTCTACCACAAAGGCTGAGTATGTTGCAGCCACAGAGGGTTGCAAGGAGGCTATATGGCTTGATCGGCTAGTGGGAGATTTGGGGATTCATACAGGTGTACCGACATTGCATAGTGATTCCATGAGTGCTATTTAGCTAGCATGAAATCCGGTCTTTCATGCAAAGACCAAACACATTGAGATCAGATACCATTTCATCAGGGAGGTACTTGAGGACAAGCGCATAGAGCTTGTCAAGGTTCATATAGATGATAACCCTGCAGATATGCTGACAAAGAGTCTACCTAGTCAGCGGTATGAGTATTGTCATGTATTGATGGGCATTGGATAGTATGCTCACTGGTTGTTGTCCCTTAAAGGCACATTGTCCTTTAAGGGGGATGTTGTGGGGGTTAAATGTCACTGTGCCTTTACCCCAGTTATGTACAATACTCAAACACATATATAAATGAATGAAAAAGAAGATTAGGGGGTTTTGCACCCTCCAAAACTTGTGTGGCTCTCTATTTCTCTCTCTCCCTCTTCCGTTCTTGCTTCCGTTGAGCACTTTCAGTGCAAGTCCGGTTGCCTATACACTGGGATGGGTGCCATTTGGTATTGTTGAGGTCGAGGCCAGTTGTTGTGCATGTTGAAGATGCAACCATTTTTGTCATGCCCATCGATTATGTAGATTTGGTACCATTGTGAGGCTTCATCGGTTAAGGCCATGGGGGACCAACCAACCTTGAATTCATTGGATTGATCTCTTTCAGCTTAGCATGCAGCATCAAAATGTGGAGAAGTGCATGCATAGTGCCAATTTCATTCCTCATGCAACTTTGAAGATTGCTAACAATGTGTTTTACTAGTGCAATAATATTTTGTCAAATCCTAGTTATTGCTTCAAAAGATGATGGACAATTAAATCGAACTGTTGATTCTTTTGATGTTTTCTCCTTTCAGTTCATGGTAAATTTTTTAAAGAAAATTTGGGGATTTTATGAATTAGTTTTAATTTTTAGGGTTTTGATATATATAAAGGGGTAAGAGCCCTTTTTACATCACATTCTCACTTTTATGTTTAAAGAGCCATAGAAATTCCCACCCTCAAAAGTTACTCACTCCATCAGTTGCTATTTGCCATGGATTAGCTAGCATTCCATGATTTCATCTCGTGAACTGCATTTGCAGGTCATGAGGAGCTATTTTTAGTGTTTGATAGGACTTTAGATGTCCTAGGCACATATATGCGAGCCAAGGATGACTTCTCAGATCTCATCCTCTACATGCAAGAGAATTTCACAAATTTTGCTTATACACTTGACCACTCTTCAAAGAGATGAGTTCCCATAGATTACATCAAGTATTTGTTCAGGATTTGTTCCTAGAGAAACCCAAGTTTGTAAAGCACTTGGCCCGCTTTTGTGATAATATTTCAGAGGAAGGGTTTAGGACAGTAGAAGTAAAAGACATCCTAGAAGCAGGGATCACGGGAAATACAGGTACCAAATTGCTTTCATGGGAGATGACATTCATCTTTCTTCTCCAAGAAGGAAATTTAGAGGAAGATCGTCCAGCACCCCCTCTAGTGGAATTGATGATATCCTCATACCTAGACTAGACTCTGACATGTACATGGAAGAGAGTCTTGCCCATGCAAGAGAGGAGATGGAAGTAGCTCAAGCATTGGCCCTACTTCCAGAGCCCCCAATAGAGCAAGAATCTGCATCAGATACCGTTGACCCAAAAGCAAACTTATGGTCCTTGTCCCCCCTCATCATTGATGGAGAAGAGTGCGTATTCCTCCATGACATAGAGGTTATTTTTGGACTACAAGAGGATGAGGCACTTGGAGTCCTATCTAGGTTAGATGTTGACACAAGTGTCAAAGATCTCAGGGTTTTAGGTTTTGAAGACCAAACAATGGAAGAGTTTCTCTTGAGGACGCTGGTTTCAATGAGGGATGCAGACCTGTCCATATATGATGCATAGCCCTTTCTTGCAGAAGCTTCCACATCCAAGACAGGTTAGGAGAAAGCATCCACCTCCCAAATGCAACATCACATAGCACCTGGTTCCATCAACATTGCAAATGAGGAAGGGATAGAAGCCAATGACGCTGTAGTGAAAAGTTTGAACAATACTTTTTATTTTGATGTTCTTTCGGTATAATTTGTTTTGTCGATCTTCTAATGTTTGTTGAATTGTTATAGGATGCATTTGAGCTTGATGAATTCTCATCTCGATGGGGTAATGTTCATAGTTCATTTGGGCTAGATCATTCTTTGGCCCATTGCCTCAGCAAAGTTGTAGAGCACCTCGTGGTCTTCCACAACAAATTTTCTCCTCGAGGGCCTTTGGAGCTACTGAAGTGCAAGGCATTGTCACACGCTATCGGGTACTCCAACATTACTCGAAATGCCGACAAAGTGATTTTGGTACACCGCCTGGCTATTATCAATGCTTTTGGATCGAACATTCACGGCAGGGCATTGGCATCAATAGCTATGTCTGTGAGCAGGAGAGGAGGATGTTAGTGCTATTGTGCCTAGGTTTATATCTAGGAGTCCACTAGGGGATTCAAAGACCTCTATTCTTGATGTAGTCGAACTAGCCAAGAAGAAAGATAGCCTCTGAGGCCTTTTGTAAATATAAAAATATATTTCAATGGATACATGTCTTTATTATTTGTTTTAAGTCATCATTGCTTGTCATGAATATTTATTCCATTGTATTTTTTTAAAGTCATCGAGGATATATTTTCTCCATCCTTTTAATTATGTAATTTAATGCATTTATAGCCAATTTAGTATGATATTCACCAATTCTAGATTTTTAAATTTCAATTCTGTTAAATCCTGGAGGAATTTCACCATGCCGCAGAGGGAAAAAGTGTCTGGGACGTCGCCAAGAGCCTAGAATGCCTATAACCCACCACAGTGCAAATTTGGGCATTTTGGACTTGCCAGAATGCCCAAATTCATGCCGTGGTGGGTTTTAGGCATTCTAGGCTCCTGTGGTGATGTCCCAAACACTTTTCCCTTCTACGCCATGGTGAAATTCCTCTAGGATTTGACAAAATTCAAAAGTTACATTAAAATGAATAGTAGCTTTAGTCATAAACATGGAGAATTCACAACAATGCGATAGTGTAGAGAATGTGGATATATTTTATTAAAAAATATCGGCCCTTGGCACTTAGATACAAAGTAGTGCCTTCAAGGGCAGGGGGTAATCTAAGTCCTAAGGGTGGGCTCCAAGAGAATCTAGGGCTTCACGCTTGGGTCCACTTGTAGCCGCTTCACCAGAGCCATGTCCTTGTCCATGACCATGACACGCTTTGCATGGATGGCACACAAATTGCCATCCTCGAATAGAGAGGTGGTCACTTGCTCTGTAGCCTCCTGCAGCACCCCCATAGCTCCTGTGCTTAATCACACATCGTCCTTGTACCCTTGTGCTATCTCTCATACCACACGTTGGAAGGGAGCACATGAGATCAGGTTGTCGATGGTCTTCTGCATCTGTCTGATCTCCCTTAGGGTCCATGCTCTTGGCTTTGCTCTGTATGGCTTCCTGATTCTTGGTGGAGGCTTTATAGGTACCCGAACATGGTTCCACAGCCTCCTGTCTATGTTGAATTTCTTTGCGTTGCTCTTCTCCGTGTTGATCCTCCTCCGAATCCCCCTCTTGCAGATGTCTTGAGCTTTTTCCTTCTTTCTCCCAACAGCCTTTTCCCATAAGGAAATTTGTCATTCTAAACTTCCATGCTTGGAAGTTGTTCTTGTCAAGCTTTTCAGTGACAATCTATGAAAGAGAATCAGAAGCCATTACAGAACATTGTAAAATATTCTGTCACTGCAAAAAACATAGCTTCTGCCTCACACAGGCAAATCTGCAAAACTGACGAAAGTGGTATTTGACCACACACTCACTTCCTAGTGATGATTTTGCATCAACAGGCAATAAGGATGATTCTGTAACTCCTAGTATCTGTGCACAGGCATACAATAACACTTATTTCATTAATTTTGGACTTGTCAATGTACAAATTCATTTTTACATATACTTTTGGACTAGTTTTCAGATAAAATTTAAGAAAAACCCAATCTTCAAAGCACATATAAAAACATAAAAACAAGCATTTTTTTATATATTTTTTAAGGACATGAAACTAAAATTATAAAATTTAACGTAGCCTAGATAAGTTACATGAAAAAATAAGATTAGGTTGTTGTAAACTCTCTTAATATTTAATGGTGTTAATAAACACCTTCAAAAGTTAAGCCTGAGATAAGTTACACAAAAAAGAGTGGTTCAATAATTGTAAACTCTCTTCATATTTATAATAGTGTTTAGGAAACACTTTCAAAAGTTACAAGTGGAAGTAGTAAACTCTCACAATATTTATAATTTAGGTGTTGAAAAACACCAAAAGTTACAATAAGACTCTCATTGGAAGGCAAATTACACCAAAAGTTACAATAAGACTCTCACTGGAAGGCAAATTTATTTTCAAGACTACAGCCATTCAATTTGATGAATTTTCTATTTTCAAGTCTTTAGCCTACATTCAACCCATTCAAGAGCTGATGAGCTCATCTCATCCTCATCGATGTAGTTAAAATTATAGAAGAGAAGTAAGGATTGATGAATTTTCTCCTGCATAACACTTTTTTTATTCCGAATGGCTTGCGCTTCCTCGGGGGAAAATCTTCCATACGCGAAGATATCTCACTTTGAAAGTCTATCAACTCTCTCCTATATGACTGCAATTTATCTATTTCAGTAGTAGCCATACTTATTTTTCTTTCCTCTTCCTTCTTTAAGCCCTTCTGACAAGCAAAGTCATCCTTCTCATACTGGGTTAATGGAGATGGATTTTGCTTTCTCTCCTCTCTCTTTCCTTGGTTCTCGGCAATCCATTCTTTGATGCTGCTAATGGCTTGCTCGACAGAATCGATTACCTTAAAAAGATCCATAAAAATGAGAGGAGGAAGGTAACGAGAGTGAGGAAGGTAACTAGAGGAGTTAAGGCAAGATGAAAGGAGTATGCTTGAGAAGAGGAGGTAAGGCTACGGGCAAGATGGAAGGAGCAAGCTTGAGGAGAGGAGTAAGGTAAGAAGAGTAAAGTGGAAGAAGTGTGGAGAGGAGTAAGGTAAGAAGAGTAGAGTGGAAGAAGTTTTTGTTGCGGGTGAGATATAGAAGACGAACGAGGTGAGGAAGGTAACGAGAGTGAGGAAAGATATAGAAGACGAATGAGGTGAGGAAGGTAACGAGAGTGAGGAAGGTAACTAGAGGAGGTAAGGCAAGATGAAAGGAGTATGCTTGAGAAGAGGAGGCAAGGCTGCGGGCAAGATGGAAGGAGCAAGCTTGAGGAGAGGAAGGAGCAAGCTTGAGGAGAGGAGTAAGGTAAGAAGAGCAAAGTGGAAGAAGTGTTTGCTGCGGGTGAGATATAGAAGATGAACGACTACTAGGGGGTTTATAGAACTATAGACTCATAATGTGGGATGAAAGATTTAGAATAAAGAATTGGTAGAGGCTGAGATGATTAGATGCAAGACCGTAATGCGAGACATGTGAGACATGTAAGATAGTGAGTACATTGAAATCTATAAAATAAAATGATGGGATGCAAGACCGTAATGGGAGACATTTGAGACATGTAAGACAGTGATAGTACATTGAAATCTATAAAATAAAATGATGGAACACAAGAATGATATAATTAATAGAATCTCATCATGAGATATTCTTTTAATATAATATAAGTTTGTAATTATTAGAATCTCATCATGAGATATTCTTTTAATATAATATAAGTTAGACTTGTTGATGCAAGACCGTAATGCGAGACATGTGAGATGATAGATTTTGAGTACATTGAAATCTATAAAATAAAGTGATGGAACATAAGAATGATATAATTATTAGATTCTCATCATAAGAGATTTATTGTACATAATAAATGATAGATTTTGACTACATTGAAATCTATAAAATAAAGTGATGGAACATAAGAATGATATAATTATTAGATTCTCATCATAAGATATTTATTGTACATAATAAATTAGACTTTTAAAAAAGTAAAACCTAATGTATTGTAATGAATAAATATCATAAAATATCCTAATGTATTGCAACATTTAACATAAGTTTAAAAAACACTATCATTAATCAATATAAACAAGATAAAAATCTTCAAGGACTCATGTTTCTTTCTACATGTTTTACAACTGAATAGAGTCTGATGAGTCCTCTTGAGGCTGTGATTCTCTAAGAGTACATTGAGTCTCTACTTGTGTGGATGGTGTACATTGAGATTCTACTTCTGGTGCAATCAGGATAGACTTAATCTCTTCCTCCTTTACAAGATGTGATGTTGTAGATGCACATTGAGTCTCCACTTCTTGTGTAGGAAGAATGCATTGAGTCTCTAATTCAAGTGTAGACTGTAATGCTTCTACTTGAGGCTGTGATACAGAAGGAGACTGAATTGTCTCTTGTTTTTCTTTGGCTCCCTCAGGTTCTTCATTGAGACAATCATGTTGTTTCCCAATGGTAGCAGTTAGATAGTGAACAGTCTTAGCCACAAAATCTTGTAGCTCGAGCTTGGTATATGCTTCTATTGAGACATGTTCAAAAATTTCATTGAGATACAACATGAAGTTGTAGGCAATTCTCCACCCACTACTAAACGTGTCTTTCTGCTAAATACTTACTTCTCATAATATGGCATAGAGACAACTAGTATGCCATCCAAGTCTAAAGGTTGTAGAATTGAACAAACATCATCTACTGTCTTCTTGGTATCACTAAGTACAGTTGAAAGAAGAGAATCGAGCATACAGACGTGATTCTGTACTGATCTAGGAAAGTGAGATATAACCATACTGCAGCAATAAATAAACAAATGTTAGAAGCAGATTGAATCAAATGATTGAAGTATCAAGCCAAGAGATGTTCATATCAAACCTGAGGATGGCCATCATGACTTTGTCATTAGCCTCTTTCAAAGGGTCGGAGAGGATTGTAACTTCCTCGCTACCAAAAGTCAAAACACGAGGTTGCTTGCTAATGATGACCCTAACCTCAAAAGAGCTCCCCATTTCGTCCAATACAGTGGTTACATTAGGACAACTTATGGGCATGGCAACCAATGTTTCCTCTGGATGCTCCACCACGTTATCAATAAATGCCTTAATGATAGATGACATAAATGCATATAGATGCAAGTCTGTATATGTCGACAATGAGGTTTCACCGCCTCTCAAATTAAAAATTTGAGCAAGGAGCAAAAAGCAGTTATATCTGACTCTCCACCCACAACTGTGGTCATCATTCTGCTTCACTGCAGGGCATGTTACATACTCTATTTGATCTTCTAAGTCACCCTCCATTTGCATAAGTGCATCTATAGCACCTACCAACTTTCAAGCCGATCTACACATCAAAATAGAAAACATAAATGAATGTGCGCATTGTATAGGATGCATCTCATTGACATAATTATGACACAAGTAGGTTATACTTACTCTAACACACTGCCATGGATAGATGCTATTGAATTGACAAAGAAGCATTGCTTGGCTAAGATGTCCACAATTACCAAGCTCCAATGCAAGCTGCATTATCAATTAAGAATAATTATTATTTGATATAATCCTCCACAATGTAAGAGATAAGCTAGGTAGGGATTGATACTCACTCCTCGTGATATGCAGTAAAGATAACTCACGCCGCAGTCAAATCAATAGGTTGCAATCACTTAAAAACATCATCTATGGTCTTCTGCTTATTGCTAAGTACACTAGAAACAAGAGGATCGACCATATATGCACATCTTTGTATATATAGGGGAAGCTGTTGTAAAACCATACTGCAATAAAAAGAAAAGAATATTAGTTCATTTGATCCAATGGAAATACAAAAGCATAAAGTCAGTAAAAAGTTTGTGTCAAACCTGAGGATGGCTATTATGACCTTGTCATTAACCTCTTTCTTGAAGTTTATAAGGATTGAAATGTCCTCTTCATCGAATAGAAAAGTAAGAGGTTGTTCTCGAACTTGAAACCTAACTTGAAATGACTTCTCCATTTGCTGCAAGGTATGATTATTTTCTAGAGTCATCCGATGGATAGCCAGAGCAGCTTTGCTTTCTTGAGATGAGCTTTCTATATTCTCTACTCCAGCTATGTCCTCCTCATCCTCCTCCTCTCCCTTCTCCTATAAAAGGATAAAATAATTATGAGATTCAAAATTTTAAATTAATTATAAATTTAAAAAAACCTTTAAATGAATAAAGAAAATTAAACATAAGTTTTCATACCTCTACATATCTTCGTGGTCTTTTTATGTAACCTTCAGAGGCAAGGTCAGTGTCATATCCATCTTTTTTTACTTCCTTGCTATCACTGGTGTCCTCACTATCATATCCAGAGCTTTGATCATTTTCATCATCTTTCTTGCTCTCATCATACATGATCATCTCTATGTCACCGACCTGCAGAGGAGTGGTCGCACAAAAAAAACAGGGCCTTTTTCTTAATGCTTGCGAAGAACTTTCGCCTCCAAAATGGGCCTCGAAATGGCCTCAAATAAAAAGAATAAAGTCACCTAGGGCTTCGCCCTTACCCGTAGCATATATCACCCTCTCGCCACACTGCGAAGGGCATCTCAATCTGAGACAATGCACTCTTGCACTTTTCGGCTGTGCTATCTGCACAGATTTGCTCCCAAACTCGAAAAAGGAAAGCAACACTGGTCCTCTTACTAGAACACCACGAACTTGGTTTGCTTTCTTGAGCTCCTTACCATGAACTAGGCTCTGATACCATGTGAAGATAGTGGGAGAGAAGGAAGGAGTCTCACTTGCGGCTTTCTCACATACACAATGGGGGAATACACACAAAGGTGGAGGCTGAAAATAGTTTTCCTCTTCTTAGTTGTGAAAGCCAAAAGAACTCTAGTACAAAGAAATAGAAGAGCCCTATATGTGGGTCTCAAACCAAACTTAGCTAACTAAGGTGGCATACTAACTGAGCCACGAACTAGAGTACATAAGGATAGCTGTCATCCAGCTAATGGGCAGTATACCAACCGCATCTGCAGCTAACAAGTCGGTGACATAAATGCACAACGGTCACTTGGCATATCACGAGTGGAGCTCAATATCTCAACACTCTATGCCCAATGCCTTCATGAATATGTCAGCTACTTGATCCTCTGTGCTGACATAAGCTAGATCAATAAGACCTAGTAAAACCTTCTCCTGCACATAGTGATAATGCACCTCAATGTGCTTTGTTCTAGCATGATAGACTGGGTTATTTGCCAAGTGTATACTGCTCATGTTGTCACAATAAATGACAACTGGCCCATCTATATACTGATGCATATCATAAAGTAGCTTATGCAACCAAGCTACCTCACATGCAGCCATTGCTGCACCCCTGTACTTAGCCTCTGTTCTGGACAAGGCAACTGTAGGCTGTTTCTTACTGCTCCAAGTGACTGCAACACTCCCAAAAGAGAACACATATCCATTGGTAGATCGTCTACCAAAAATACTACCAGCCCAATCAGCATTAGTGTATCCATGCAATTGTATCTGAACCCCAGTCTCGTAAAATAGTCCATATTGCAATGTGGACTACACATACCTGAGTATGTGTCTAGCCGCATCCAAATGCGGTTTCCTTGGAGCCTGCATGAACTGACTTACCAATCCAACAGCATAGCTCAAATTTGGCCTAGTAATAGTCATATAATTCAAACTTTCTACTATGCGCCTGTACATAGTAGGGTCTTCCAGAAGCTCACCTGCATCTATGCTCAGATTCACATTCTGCTCCAAAGGAACTAAAATAGGCTTACAGCTTGTCATCCCATATTTGGACAGCATGTCCAATCCATAATGCCTCTGCAAGAGCCGTATCCCACTTGGTGATCTAATCACCTCAATGCCCAAGAAATAACGTAGCTCTCCCAAATCCTTCATCTCAAACTTCTGCTTCAATAGCATTTTCACATGAAGGATATCTTCATCACTATCATATGTGATGATCAAATCATCAACATAAATGACAAGCAGCATAATACCTTTCTCTGTTTTTCTCACAAAGTGAGAAATATGCCTTGGAAATTTGAAAGCCAATAGTGACAAGATACTGTCCTATCTTGTCAGAGCATGCTCTAGGTGCTTGCTTCAAGCCATACAAGGCTTTCTTCAACCTGCAAACAAACTCAAGATGAACAGCATGAACATAACTTGGTCGCTGCTCCATAAAGACCTCTTCTTGCAAATCACCATGCAAGAAGGCATTCTTTACATCCATCTGATGTAAAGACCATCTCTTTGATGCAGCCATAGCAATGACTTCTCTCACAGTTGCCATCCTTGCAAGCGGACTGAATGTTTCTTCATAATCAATGCCATATGTCTGTGCATACCCTTTGACAACTAATCTTGCCTTGTATCTATTCATAGAACCATCTGCATTGTGCTTCACCTTATAAACCCACTCACAACCAATGGCATTCTTGTCTTTAGGCAAAGGCACCAATTCCCATGTAGCATTTGCTTCCAAGGCATCCATTTCTTCATCCATGGCTTTCTCCCAATTTTCTTTTCCCATGGCTTGCTCAAAAGACGTGGGTTCTGCTTCCTGTATCACTTTGACCATATAGGCATAGTGAATGGCTGTAAATCCATCATATTTCAACCTATCCATAGGATACCTAGCTCTGGTAGACCTGTGCAAAATAAGCTCACTTCCAGGTGCTCTCAAAACATCTCAGGTCTTCCTTACTCCAGGTGTAACAACAGAAGGAATATCCAACTCATCATCAATGCTCTGTTCTAAGCCACTGGATTCACCATCCACATAAGAGTGACCTGCATTCACATCAAACATGGGCTGATCTACCTTCTCTTTTCCTTTTCGTGATACCTGCATACCACTATCTGCATTGCTTTAAGGAGATTCTCTTGATCTCAATCTGCCTATCCATGGTGAAGTATGTGAACCACTGCTAGAGGACATTATAGGTCCACTAATATTTTGTGATTGTTGCTGTGAATTCTGTGCAACATTACCATTTTGTGCATCTATATCATCAATCACATTTACTGGTTTATACCAGCTGCTCATCTCATCAAAAACAACATCTTTGCTCACTGTAAACTTACGAGTAGAAGGGTTATAGCATCTATACCCTTTCTACTTCCGAGAATAACCAATAAAGATGCACTTCTCAGCTTTTGGATCCAACTTGGACCTCAACTCATCTGGCACATGAACATAGGCAATGCAACCAAAAAATTTCAAATGAGAAATATCTGGTTTCCTACCACTATACATCTCCTCTGGTGTCATGCCATGTATTGCTGCAGTGGGAGTCCTGTTCATTATGTAAATTGCTGTAGCAACTGCTTCAGCCCAATAATAATCTGGTAGGTCTTTTTCATTTAGCATGGCCCAAGATACCTCTCCAATATGCCTGTTTTTCCTTTCTGCAAGTCCATTTTGCTGTGGGGTATGACTGCATGAATATTGCTGCTTTATGCCATGCTCCTGTAAGAACCTTGCAAACTCATTTGAGAGGTACTCTCCTCCTCCATCTGACCTTAGGCATTTTATTTGCAGGCCTATTTCTTTTTCAACCATAGCTTTAAAAGCTTTGAAATGCCCAAACACTTCACTTTTCTTTTTCATAAAATACAGCCAAACTTTTTTGTTGTAGTCATCAATAAAAGTGACAAAATAATGACAGCCTCCAATAGATGCAGCTTTAGTAGTCCACATATCAGAGTGGATTAATTCCAATGGCTTCTTACTCTCTTGAACATGTGTAGGAAATGGTTTCCTTGCCTGTTTTCCAAATTAATAGGCTTCACATACCTTATGCATTTTTGCAACCTTGAATTTAGGCAATCCTGCAACAATATTTTGGGCTTGCATTGATTTAAGTCACTGTACATTAACATGACCAATGTGATTATGCTAGATATCAATATCTGCAACTACACCGGTCCCATGTGCAAACATTGCTGCACTCAATTCAGGCATGTCTGCATCCAATGTAAACATCCTGCCCTTCTTCTTTTCTTTTGCTATCAAGCGACCGTTATCTTTCATATCCTCAATAAAGCATCCATGAGGATTAAATCTAACCTGCAAGCCTTGCTCAACCATTTGACCAACAGAAACCAAGTTCTTGGTGATATTTGGGACATGAAATACATCAGACAAGTATTTCTTTTTCCCATCCTGCATAGACAAAGGAATTTTACCAATCTGCACAATAGGATGTGCAGTATCATCACCAGTCTCCACAAATCTTGGTCTTTCCATTTTCGTTGCATCCTGCATCCATTGTGCATGACCTGTCATGTGGTTTGACACACCAGAGTCAACATACCACACATCATTGCTTTCTTCTGCACTTGTCACAGAATTGGTCATGTGCTACACCATAAACAGATGCTCATTTCTGTCATCACCCTGTCTACTAGAAGTTGCATAATTCCCTTGCTACAATTTTCCATTGATGATGTCATTCTGCTTTTTATAGCAATCTTTAGCCATATGACCCATTTTACCACAGTAGTAGCATTCAACATTGCTGTTTGCATTTTGGCCTCTCTGCCATCCACCACGACCTCTTTGGCTCCCCCTACCTCTAGAGTTACCATGTCCTCCTCCATAGGACTGGTTTTCTTGAGTTTGCTGCATATTTTAATTTCTACCATGGCCTCCAGATTGGCCTGCTCTACCTCTGCCTCTACCTCTTCCAGCATTTGAGTAGAAGACAGTTTCTTTGGAAGTTCATCCTGAAGAAGATGCACCACCATTTCTCTGCGCTTCAGAAATTAGAAGAGCAAACATTTCCTCAAAATCAAGAAATTTTTCACGGATGGCAATGGATGTCTGGAACTGTGCATAATCCTTTCCTAGACCATTCAAGGTCATAGAAACTAAATCATCATCTTCCACTGGTGACCCAATGGAAGCAAGTGCATCTGCAATTTTCTTCACCTTCATGTGGTATTCATTGATGCTCATCTTTTCTCTCTGCACATTGTGCAACTCCTACTTGAGCTGCATTTCCCTGGCTTGTGTATTTGTGCTGTACATTTTTGCCAAAGTATCCCATGCCTCCTTTGGCGTACTTGCATCTTGAATATGCACAATCATAGAATCTGAAATACTGATAGACAGCCACTACATAACTTTTTTGGCTCTCTCATGCCATCCTTTGAATGCGTGCATTTCCTGTTGATTGGGAACATTAGGAAAAACTGGTTCTTCTTCATTTCCTGTAATGAACTCCCAATAGCCTTTTCCCATAAGGAAATTTGTCATTTTAAACTTCCATGCTTGGAAGTTGTTCTTGTCAAGCTTTTCAGTGACAATCTGTGAAAGAGAATCAGACGCCATTATAGAACACTGCAAAATATTTTGTCACTGCAAAAGACACAACTTCTGCCTCACAAGGGCAAATCTGCAAACCCGATGAAAGTGGTATTTGACCACACAGTCACTTCCTAGTGACGATTTTGCATCAACAGGCAATAAGGATGATTCTGTAACTCCCAATATCTCTATGCACAGGCATACGATGCAATTTCTATGGCAACTTTTCAGTGACCTGCAAAGCAGTGGTCGCACAGCAAAAGCATCGCCTTTTTCTTAGTGCTTGCGGAGAACTTCCACCTCCAAAACAGACCCCGAAATGGCCTCGAATCAGAAAAATAAAGTCAGCAAGGGCTTCACCCTTGCCTGTAGCATATACTACCCTCTCGCCACATCGTGAAGGGCATCTCAATCTGAGACAATGCACTCTTGCACTTTCCGGCTGTGCTACCTATAGAGATTTGCTCCCAAAATTGAAAAAGGAAAGCAACACTGGTCCTCTTGATAGTGCGAACTTGGTTTGCTTTCTTGAGCTCCTTACCACGAACCAGGCTCTGATACCGTGTGAAGATAGTGGGAGAGAAGGAAGGAGTCTCACTTGCAGCTTTCTTACATACACAATGGGGGAATACACACAAAGGTGGAGGCTGAAAAATAGTTTTCCTCTTCTTAGTTGTGAAAGCCAAAGGAACTCTAGTACAAAGAAATAGAAGAACCCTATATGTGCGTCTCAAACCAAACTCAGCTAACTAAGGTGGCATACTAACTGAGCCACAAATTAGAGTACATAAGGATAGCTATCATCCAGCTATTATTCATGGGTGGTGTACCAACCACATCTACAACTAACAAGTTGGTGACATAAATGCACAACGGTCACCGTGGCATATCACGAGTGGAGCTCGATATCTCAACAGTAGATTCTTGTGGGAAGATGGGATGAGAAGCAGGAGACAGGAGGCCAAATTAGTGCCCCAAGGGATGCCATCATGGAAAGCGAAGGCATTAAAGCTGGGATTCAAGAGAGTGGCGATGCTTTCTTTGGCAAGTAAACGTTTGAGGTGGCGAGATGGGGGGAGGAGGTAGAGGTGGCCGAGTTGGAGAGAGGTGGGAGGGAGGAGGGGGTAGATGGGTTGGTGAGCTTGGAGTGGCTAGACAAACTGATGAGGAATTGGGTGAGGAGGTCTAAGAGGGGAGGAGGAGAAGGGAAGTGCAGAATGCGACTAGAAATGCCATGGATGAGCATAACAGAAGTCACGGTGCAAAACCCAAGGTGCAAACAAAAGCTCATGCAATGGAGCTCTTGAAGGTCTAAATGTCAATCAACTTCACGAGCAAGACAGCCACCTCTTCTTATTTTGCATCTCCTTTATTAGCACTAGCTCTCCTAGAGACAGTGCTTTAGGATTAGTTGAGTGGGAGTTTTGTGATTATTCTTAGTTTTTTAGGAATTTTTATTAGGAATTTGTAAAATTCTTAACCTCTACTTTTAGATGGTTGTTGGCTTTTCAACATTTAGCTTGTGTGTGTCTGTTGGCTTTTCATTAGCTTATGTGTGCTTTTTACCCCCCTACAACATGGCTATAAATCAATTTGGGGGCTCCACTCTACCTCCATGCTAGAAAGATTGCCTTGGATTCCTCTATCTACAAGTCTTCAAGTCACTTCAATCTTTCCAATCGCTCATCCAGGTCTTGCGTGTTCGTTTATGAGCAAGGCCCTAAAGCTGGTTTGCCTGTTAACTATTGAAGCCATTTCCTTGAAAAAACATTTTCTATCCAGAAAGCCTTTTACCAGAAAAGCACGTTCACTTGTTTAAAAAAATTAGTTTTCCTATTGAAAGGGCTTCATGCTAGCCAAACGGGCTTCATGCCTGCCTAACGAGCTTTATGCCTGCCTAATAGGCTTTATGCCTGGTGGTGAAGAGATTGTCATCTACTGGATTTGTTTATAAAAATAAAGCTAAAAAAACCCCAGAAAGTTGACATCAAAACTTTGCAGGTATCATTTATAAAACCTTCAAGGAAAAATAATGTCGATTTACCTTCCAATTTAAATTTATAGTTTGAAAATAGTGGCTTTGCAATCAATGTGAGAGCATGCAAATAACTATAGAACCTTGGAAAATTCTAATGGACCTTCTGAGTCCTCAAAGCATTTCTTTTTTATTATTTCTTACTAAACAATCGATAGTGTCTAAATACTCATAAAACCCACAAGTTGGAGCCAAGTGCTTTCGTGCATACATGCACCCTTGTTTATAGTCCCTCCCTTTCTCACCAAACATGAAAGGGTATTGCATTGCACGAACCTTCCTAGAATCTCCTTTCTTTTACAAAATCACATTTCCTACATTCTCCTTCTCCTCTCCTTTCACATATGCATCTCATGATTTTAAGATTCACCATCTTTCCATTTCCACTTTTGATTCACTAAGACCTCTCGCAACGTGCAAAGCTTACCAGCTACCAGCACAACTTGTTTATGCCTATCAAAGAACCTTTTGATGCTAGTTCATGGGTGGTAGAACTTGAGAGGTTTGAACGGGTGGGCTCAATGGGAAAACTAATAGTATACCTCAGCATCCCACCATAATTCCTCAATGAAGGGGGTCGGAGGGTTATCAACTAGATCTATTTCTCTTGTTTTCTTGTATGGTGAGATTATTATCATCTTGTCCTCTCATTTTGCTAACAAGATCGAATGGTATTCTGACTTATCAATTGTGGGTATGGTATATTGTGACACAATAGAGGTTCTATGTCCATTAAGAAAAATAATAAATTACAATTTAACTTTTGTCTTATAGGGTCCTATGAAATGTTGCCAAACATAGGTCCTATGAGCCTGTGAGACAACATTTCTTATTGGCAACATTCCCTATGTTGCCAAAAACAAGCACCTCACAATTTTTGCTAAAAGCCACACATTTCAGCCATGATTCCTTCCTTAAAAGTTTTCTTTGTGCTATTCTAGTCATTGATTTCCTTTTTCTATGGGCTAAATGTGCATATTTTGTCAATAACTTTATTACATCATTTATTGGTCATCACCTTCATCTCATATTGGAACAATTGTAGTTCTCCATTTGGTGCTGTTTGATTTAATCTATTGTTTTGATGTAATCTACTTATGACAAGAGTATAAACCTAATGCATCATATTTTTAAAAGTCATATTTTGAAGGAGTTAAGCAAGTCAACGTTCTAAAATTATTAGGATTCACATGTCTTTTTTTAACTTTTAAAATGGACAAACTTAATTCTTGTGAACTCTCATTTCGTTTTCAGGGTGGAATAATGTTCAATAGTAACTATATATTATTTCTTGGTATTTTGCCTAGTTGGTGTTAAATTACACGGCACAGTGGAACAGAAACTGAATAAAGAATAGAGGGTACACAACAAACTGGAGATGAACAAAATTTTTCTTCGACACTGATGTAGTACAGATGATGGCTCCATCCACCCATGCACTCCCACAATGGAGCTTAGATGGCAATTTAGACAGATACTAGGTGAAGAGCTACTAGCTAGAAGATCTGATTCCATATTTCATAGAAGTGAGTATCAAACTCACATTCCCACTTTAAGGACTCTAGGAAGTCATTCTAAGATTGAGTAAAACTCAATTCATTAACAATGGCATTCAACTAAGAGAGTCTACCACCACATTGAACTTCCCCTTCGAAAATATCAATTGTATATTAAACGCTTACATTAATTCAACCCATCTAGCTTTTCTACCTTTATGCTCTATCTGATTGCAAATCCACTTAATGCTCTCTTGATCAAAGATGATCTTGAATTTGGCACCATATAAATAGTGCCTCAACTAACTATAGCATACAATTCCTTCTCATATGTCGAGTAATTCCATTGGGCACGATCTATCTTTTTGCTTTCAAAAGCCACTGATTGACCTTTTTGTAAAAGTACCACCCCAATAGCAAAATCATTGGCATTTGTCTCAACCACGAATGGTTCATTGGGATCCACTACCTTTAAGACAGGAGTTGCTACTATAGCTACTTTTAATTTTTCAAAACTCCTCTTTTGAGGTTCATCCCATATGAAGGTGCTTCCCTTCCCCTTAAGCTGGTCCGTCATCGGAATAGTAATCTTAGCATAATCTTGGATGAATCTCCTATAGAATCATGACAAGCCTAAGAATATCTGTAATTCTTCTAGGTTCATAGGATGTGGCCATTCCAATATAGCCCTTACTTTTTCAGGGTCCAGATGAACCCCTTCTTAGGATATTATATGTCCCAAGTATTTCACTTCTTTTGCAAAGAATTCACATTTGGATTCTTTAGCAAATATTGAATTATCTCTAAGCAATTGGAACACTTTTCGCAAATGTTCCAAATGCTTTTTCCTAGTTTTAATATATATAAGGATATAATCTAAAAAGACTACAGTAAATTTTCCTAAATATGGCCTTAAGACACTATTCATAAGTGTCATGAAAGTTGCTAGAGAATTTGTTAATCCAAATGGCATTACTTTAAATTGATAATTCCCATACCTAGTACGAAATGATGTCTTAGGGATATACTCTTCCCTAATTTGTACTTGGTGATATCCTGACCTTAAATAAAATTTAGTAAAATATTTTTCAATTTACAATTGATCAAAGAGCTCATCAATGCGAGGCATAGGTTACTTATTTTTTATGGTGATTTTATTTAGTGCTCAGTAATCTATGCATACATGCATAGTACAATCCTTTTTCTTTACTAGTAAAATTGGTGCAGACCAGGTGAGCTACTTGGTTGAATTTGGGCACAATGTCTTTTAACAAAAGACATAAAAACCATCTTTTTTCAAAAAAAAAATCAACAACAATATTTCAAAAAATAGGCATGAAAACCTTTACTTAGATTTAAAAATCCACATAAAATACAATAATGTCTCAAAACCATTATAATATGGACCTATGCATCCAATGCAAATAAAAGTGCCATGGCATGACATATTTCAAAAGTCTAACATGCTAGAAATTACACTGTTTCACAAATATACATGCCATTGATTCTACAAAGAATAGTACTCATCCTCGGGTCCTATAACTTCAAATGCACTAGAGCTAAAGCGTTGTGGGGTAAAAATTGTAAGAGCCTGCCTCCTCCAAACTATCCACTAGAACATTCTCTGAGTCAACCTAGCCAAGTTGAGATGCCACCCTCTTTCTTGCATGGCGTGTCTTGGCTTTAACTTGTGCATTGCATCGAATCAATGTCTTTGGAATCTTTCAAGATAATGTTATGTATTGTGTCGCCTTTGGCAATTGTCCTGCTTGTCTCAATTGAAATGCGTACACCAAAATATCTAACTGAATTGCTCAGTCAATGATATCATCTACCAAGCTCTACCTTGCTTGCTTTGTGCAACCAAGCTATATGCTTGGTCAATGATATCATTGACCGAGTGAGCCAAAACCTTTGAAAGCTCTAAATTATTTAGAAAAAAATTCAAACTTTTTGTATATACATATTTTGGTAGTTTTGACATCAGAAATGAACTTGGAAGGCCCCAAAACCCTAAAAACGATTGCAAATATGGGTGCCTTCTTATGATTTTTTGAAAAATCCCAAAGGGAAAAGCATGCATGCACGTGCCAAGTCGATGATAGCATCGATTGAGAGCCGGGTGCATGCTTTCCCATCTAGGATTTTCAAAAAATAATCAGAAGTCATGCATGTTTGCAATTGTTTTCAGGGTTTTGGGGCCTTCCGAGATCATTTATAATGTCAAAAGTACTAAACTATGAGTCTACAAAAAATTTACTTTTTTTTCTCAAATGATTTAAAGGTTTTGGCTCACTAGAATAAAATTTTTCCATTCTTTGTGATTTAAAAAGTGGGTGAAAAGTCTTGTTTGGACAATAATGAGTAGAACATGCTATTAGGTGCAACAAGTTAAAATAATAAAAGTTATTTTTTGATAAAAATACAAAGGGCACGCAAAGGAAAAATCTTTAAGACTTTGAGAATATAGAAAATCGAAAGATATTTTGTGATATAGTGGATGCCCTTTTTAATTCATAGGCATGATGTTTGAAAAATGTATGAATTCTGTAAGTTTTTAGTTTTTGACTACGCAAAATATAGCTTTTTTTTTTTAAGTTATAATTTTAATGATTTTTTTAGGGAATCTTAAAATGGGTACCAATGTTATGTACGTGAAATAGATGTTACACTATTTCTAGTGTACAACTATGCTAGCATCATGTTTTGCAAAAGTGCTTTTCCCTAGTAAAATTGCCTTGGGACTTTCTTTTCATTGACTGCAATGACTTCAATAAATCTTGTGTCTGATGCTTATAAATTTGCTTTGGGACTTTCTTTTCATTGACTACAATGACTCTATTGTTTTGCTTAGATACTCCCCTTTTACTCAAAAGTGTATTTGCATGTGCATTGTTGTTAGACCAAGATGTTGGAAATGGTTGTCTATCTTGCTTCCCATGCAACATGACTCATAAAAATCTCTCTAACAATATGCATATGGAAGTCCCTAAACCACATTTGAATTCTTCAAGAATATAAATCTTTTGAATTTGATGTATTCATACATTTTCTGCCATAGTGTACTTAGGTATGCATCCTGATTTTGATGAGATGAGCTTGTTAGATATCAATGCTCCACTCTCGTGTAACTAAGCGGGAACCAGCTAACTCTACTTTGTAAGACCCCCATATGAGGAGAAGGCATTTGAGTAGCTCGGTTATCCGGTAGGTCCTGGTTTGGACACCAAATGGGGGCCATATGTGGCCTGATGGCTAGACAGCTTCAGATAGAGTTGGCACAGTGCCAATTAGGCTACATGCAAGTGCGGGAAGGCATCCCTTGACTGACCACACTGAGGGTAGATGGAGCATTTCCCAGAGCAGCCCACTCTCGGGTTGCACAGCCCGTTTGGAGCCTCAGATGATCCCAGATGGCTGTGGGCCGAACGGTGTCCGTAGGTCAGTTGCTCTGTTTTGCGCACCGGTTCTATCGTATGGTCGGTGGCCTTTTCAAGACTGACCCCCAATCGACCGTTTTGGGTGGACTGGGTTGGCCACCCAATTGAGCCTAACCGAATACAACTGGTGGCTATATAAGAGCAAGCCCGTGAAGCCCATTTCATCACTAGCTACAGCAACCCTTATTCCTTAGCATTCAGCCTCCGTCTTCTACTGTTTCCAGCATGCCATCGAAGCTTCTTTCACAAGAGCGCACCATTGGGAGGCAGTGCCATCTATTGTATCAGTTCTACAGTAATCAAATTTTTGATTCTCCATACTATCTTGTTTTCTCTCTTGCGAGATCTTGTTATCTGTTGAGCACAGACATTGTATTATTTTCTTACATGGTACCAGAGCCTGGAATCTAGCAAGAAGATTTGGTAGTGTGTTTCTATTTGTGAGCAGATTGTGAGAGATGGCCCAACCCGCAAGACTACGAATCCCACCGTTCGGCGAAAGCAGAAAGTTGGACGTCTCTAACTATCCTCTCTGGAAGTTCAAGATGAAGACCATCCTAAGCGCATACGAGCTTTGGGACACTGCTACTAGGGTAGACGTGAGGCCGGTTGCGAGACCCGGATCCAACCAATGCAAGACAATAGATAATACCAACTGCGGATGAGATTCTCGTGTGGACAAGAAGAAATGCAGATGCATTGTGTTCTATTGTCTGCAGTGTTAGTGATTCCATCATGGCGTTAATTCAACATGTCACCACAGCAGAGGAGGCAATCAGATGCAGATACAGAATCTAAGGACTCAACTCGCGAACGAGAAGTTATCTGAGTCTGAAGTGACAGAGAATTCATCACCAAGGTGAAGATTCTGCGCAATCAGATGACCACGATTGGCATCACCATCACCAGTGAGAACCTAGCACGAAGGTGCATACGGATTCTCCCACCAAAGTACGACGGTCTTGTTGCGGCGCTGAATACGCAGAATAGAAATCCGCCCCTCAACTTTGAGGATTTCAACGCGATGCTTCTGGAGGAGGGGATGCATCAAAAGACAAGGATTGGAGAAGATTTGGCTTTCTGGACCGGATCAAAGAAAGGTAAGGGTAAGGACTCTAGTAACCCATCTTCTTCTGATGATAAAAAGAGAAAGAAGAAGATCAAGTGCTTCTATTGCAACAAGGCAAGGCACAAGCAGAATGAGTGCCGAAAGAAGATTGCAGATGAGAAGAATGGAGTAAAGAAAGAGTCCAACAATGGTGCGCAGGCAGTACCAATAGAGTTGTTCGTCACAATTGAGGAGATTTGCACGGAGGCAGTTCATGTACTTGCAGATGAACCTTGGATCATTGACAGTGGTGCATCGCGCCACATGACCAGTCGGAAGGATGGGTATACCTCTCTACAGCCGGTAGGGAATGACATCATGGTAGCAGTCGACAATGATGCAAAATGTCCAGCAAAAGGAAAAGGTACGATTGCTCTCAAGTCAGATGGAGTTGTAAAACAGTTATCTGATGTTCTTTATGTGCCAGATATCAAGAGGAACTTGTTGTCTGTTTCTGCGATCACGAATCGGGACCTCAAAGTTCAATTCGATAAGAATGGTGCACAGATCCTGGATCTTCAAGGGAAGGTCATTGGTAAAGGTACACGGTGCAACAACATTTACGAACTCTCAGCTTTCAGTGCTCGAGCGGATGTGAAGAACACTAAGCTGTGGCATGAGAGGTTTGGTCATCTAAACCTTAGTTCTTTGAAGGAGATGCATAAAAGTGGAACGATTGCAGACCTACCAGAAATTTCAGATCTGCCCGATGTATGTGAAGCTTGCATGATGGGCAAGCAGCATCGGCAGCCCTTTCCTAAAGAGGCCAAAAGGGCAAAGGCTCCTCTAGAGCTCGTTTACATAAACCTCTGCGGAAAGATGGAGATGAAAGCTTTGGGTGGTTCCTTCTACTTTATGACGCTGATCGACGACTACAGTAGAAGGATATGGATACACTTCCTGAAGACGAAAGATGAGGCTTTTAGTAGGTTCAAGGAATGGCATGTAATGGTCGAGAAAGAATCGGGGAGGAAGGTGAAGAAGCTGAGATCAGATAGAGGCGGAGAGTTCACATCGACTGAATTCGAAAGTTACTGCAAAAGTCACGGGATCAAGAGGCAGAAACCCCCGCCACATACATCACAGCAAAATGGAGTAGCAAAGCACAAGATGCGCGTCATCTGCGAAATGGGCTGGAGTATGATGAAAGGGAAAGATTTGCCAAAGACTTTCTGAGCTGAAGCATGTAACACTGCAGTTTACATCCTCAATCATAGCTACACGAAGGCTGTGAACGGGATGACTCCAGGACTACTTTGTCATAACAAGGAACCATGCGGAGAAGATCTCGCAGACGAAGCATTTGCTAGGAAGAGAGTTTGATATGATAGACCTCGGACTGATGCATTTTTGTTTGGGGATTGAAGTTTGGTAGGAGCCAAAACAGATCTTCATTTCATAGCTCAAGTATGCTGGAGAGATACTGAAGGCATTTGGCATGGCTGAGTGCAAAACAGTTGGTACCCCTATGGAGGTTGACGCAAAGCTCTCAAACGAGGATTCATCAACACTGGTGGACGAAGCAAAGTACAGAAAGCTTGTGGGCAGCTTGATCTACCTGTGCAACACACGGTCGGACATTAGCTTTGCGACTGGTGTACTTAGCAGGTTTTCCAATAAGCCCCGGGAGAACCATTGGAGGGTAGGGATGTGGGTGCTGAAATACATCAAAGGCACACTTGATTATGGCATCACCTATACCAAGGGCAACATCTTGACCGGATTTTGTGACTTGGATTGGGCAGGAGACGTGGATAGCAAGAAATCAGTGACAGGGTACTGTTTCTCACTTGGATCTGGAGTTGTGTCATGGGTCAGCAAGAAGCAACCCACAGTTGCTCTTTCTTCTACCGAGGCCGAGTACAAATCTGCATGCTTTGCTTCTTGCGAGGCAGTGTTGTTGAGGAGGATTTTGGGGGACATGGGTGCAGTGCAGAACAAGCCTATGCAGTTATCATGTGACAATCAGAGTTGCATGGTGATTGCAAAGAACCCGGTGTTCCACGCTCGCACAAAACACATTGAGATTCAATATCACTTTGTACGCGAGCTCATCATGGATGGAGAGGTCGACTTGGTGTACTGTCCGACTACAGAGAATGCTGTGGACATCTTCACGAAGGCTTTTGGAAGAGACTTGTTGGAGAGGCATCTTCATCGACTTGGCATTGGGCCGAAAAAGTAAGTTCACTTGCGGGTGGACATTAAGGGGGGGTGTTAGATATCAATGCTTCACTCTCATGTAACTAAGCGGGAACCAGCTAACTCTACTTGTAAGCCCCCCATATGAGGAGAAGGCATTTGAGTAGCTCGGTTATCCGGTAGGTCCTGGTTTGGACACCAGATGGGGGCCATGTGTGGCTTGATGGCTGAACGGCTTCAAATAGAGTTGGCACACCACCAACTAGGCTACATGCAAGTGTGGGAAGGCATCCCTTGACTGACCGCACTAAGGGTAGATGGAGCATTCCTAGGGCAGCCCACTCTCGGGTTGCGGGGCCCGTTTGGAGCCTCAAATGACCCCGAATGGCTGTGGGCTGAACCGTAACCGTAGTTCTGTTGCTCTATTTTGTGCACCGGTTCTATCGTATGGTCGGTGGCCTATTTTGGGACCAACCCCCAGTCGACCATTTTGGGCAGACTGGGTCGACCACCCAATTGAGCCTAACCAACTACGACTAGTGGCTATATAAGAGCAAGCCCATGAAGCCCATTTCATTACTGGCTACAACAACCTTTATTCCTTAGCATTCAGCCTCTGTCTTCTACTGTTTCTAGCATGCCATTAAAGCTTTTTTCATAGGAGCACACGGTTGGGAGGCAACGCCGTCTATTGTATCAGTTCTACAGTAATCAAATTTTTGATTCTCCATACTATCTTATTTTCTCTCTTGCATACGAGATCCTGTTATTTGTTGAGCACAGACGTATTATTCTCTTACAGAGCTACCAGTGCTCTCCAGATTGGAACCGCTAAAGATAGCTTGAACATACAACCAATCTTGACAACTTGAGCAATGATGGAGTTGGTATTCTCAAGATCCCTAACTCTGTATCCATATTGTTAAAGACGGTTTCCTATCAATTACTATAATTTGTCTAACAAAAGCAGATTATATGCCATTGTGGGGACATAGAATGATCTCCTACACTCTTTGTGGTGCTTGCATCACTATGCAAAGTTGCCAATACCTTCTATCTTTTGAGATATGTCATTAATAATCATAATTTTTTGTTGAAGATCTCTATTAGGACAAATTTCTTAGAACCATTCCTACTCTTGTGTCGTGTGGCCGCTCATACTTGAGTTGAAACACCATGTATGTTTATCTTTTTGACTCTGAGTAGTTGGCTTCTTTGAAAGGGCATCCTAAGAGATGAAGACCTTGTGTTGATACTAATCCTAAGAGTTACCCTCATCATATGCCTAATGTGTAGATTGTCTTTGTTGATTTGTGTTGATGAGGATTTCCAGTCTAGTGGTCTGACCACTAACTAAAATTTTCTCCTTCTTCCTATATTCTGTTTTCCAATGTCCTAGGATACCATAATATTTGTAGTTTCCTATTCTATTAGAAGTACTAGGATGATTTTCTCCTCTTCCAAAAGTTTCCTCACCTTTAGGATTCCATGGCCTTCGTTAAGTGAAAGGACCATGGTGTTGATGCTAAAGTCGTGATGAGGATGGAGATTGTTTGCCATGTCTATTAGAAGTGTTTCCCCTTCCTTGATTATCGAATCGAGCCATGTTCTGCCCTTGTCTCTATGGAATCCTAAGGCATGACTTTTTGTATTAGTGTTTGTACCTCTTCTCATGTGCTCCTAAATAAGAGTTTTTGTAGTGCATCTTTCCTGTATATAGGGCTATTGTTTTGTCTACAGTACTGAAAAGTAGGGGTTTGTATTAATGTGTTGGATGTGTGCTTTAAAACATTGTTGTTCCAATCTTGCTAGTGATGCATGCATGCTCTCTAGTCAAGCATGTTGCTGGTTTCATGATAAACTAGGACTTGCATGATAGGGGATAGGGGGCACCCTTGTCTCACTCCAATGGTGGTGCTCACCTACTCAAATAATCTGTGTAGGCACAATTACTGCAGTCTCTCATACAAAGCCAAGACTGCCCATATATAACTGTGTACAATACCCAAAGTCCAAATTTTGTAAGGTGAGGTGGGCCTATGTACAAACACGAAGGCCTTCTAGAAATCTACAAAGTAGCAATATATGTTTCTTTTGGATGTCTGGCCTCCTCTATGAGAGCTTTGAAGGTGAAGATGGAGTGCATTGTTTGAAATCTGCCTGAGCAGTCGTTTGCATGCCTGCATGTCAGCACACTCACTGACATGTATCTTAAGCACTGATCCATATACCTTGACCATCAAGCAGCCAACCATGATGGCTTGGTAGCTACCTGTATCCATGGGATCCCTTGCCTTGTGGATAGGAATGTGTGTGTGTGTGTGAGAGAGAGAGTATTCTTTTCTTGGAATCCTCTTCCTTTGGTTGAAAATGCATGGTCATGGATTTTTGTATTAGTGTTTATACCTCTCATCATGTGCTTCTAAATAAGCATTTTTTACATTGTTTCAAATGAAATTATTGCATCTCTAGTGACCATGGTAATCATGAATTGATCATATTCTTTTCTTGAAGCAAAACCAACAATGTTGTGCTAGTCCAAGTTCATCTTTTCTAGAAGTTGCTTTACTCTCTCATGCATAGATTGAGATTTTCCATTGCTAATACCCACTAGGTGAAGAAATTGTTTCTTTTGTGGTCCATCACCAACATTTGATAGAAAGTAATATAGATAACTAAATTCTTCTCATATCTTTGATCAATACTTTCATCCACCATAAAACAAAACCATAAACTCTCACAAATATCTGCCCTTAACCTTTCCTAGTGTACAAGGTAGCTTGCTTCAAGGAACTTCTTCCTTGACATAGGATTTTGATGAGTATTTGAAGGGTAAACACATATTTGGTGTGTGCATAAATACATGATGATTAAAAGTCCTCGAGTGGCTCTATTGACATGTCTTTGTTTGCTACATACCACATTACTTGTATCATAAAAATGTGAAATTTTTAATATCTACTTCCTTTTCCATTGGTTTAGGCTAAGACTTCAACTTCATCACCTTTTGGCTCTTTAATGAGCCTCTTAGTCTTACTCTACATCAAGAGCTTGCTTTTGGATGGGTCTAAATGGTGATACTACCCATTTTACCAAAAGGATTGCTTGTTGCTTTCATTTTTATGGGCATAGGGATTTTCTTGAAGGGTTCACCGCACGAAATTTTAGTGTACCATGTGCATTCAAAAGGAGGGGTTATTTAACTCAATTTCAGGGAAATTTTTAATAGAATTACAATAATAGGAGGGGTTTTTGTATTCAACTTTAGGAAAATATTTATTGGTACATAAATAAAAGGGTTGTTTTACAGAAGGGAATTTTAGCTGAGGGATTCTTTGAATACCCCTTGGATGTATGTGATACATAGGTTTCGTAGTAGTGCACCCCTCAAGGGCATTTCACATGCTCCTTCCTATTGCATCAACTATGAGATCATGACCATGGTATAAGGTGGGAAGCTAGAGGGCTTGGCAGCACTTGCATTAGTAGGGCCTAGAGGGCTTGGGTCTAGGGTTATGCCTAGGCCTAGGCATTTATGAGGAGGTGCATAGGGCTAAAATAAAGGAGTCCCTTGTGGGACATGTGGCACCAAAGCCATAGACCAAGTGGTGGCAAGTAGTGAGCAAGAGGGAGGATTCTCACATGGAAAGAATGAGAGAGAGGGAACTCAATTAGGGAGTTCTTGGATGTGAGAGGGAGCTGACAGGAATCCGCAATTGGGTGGAGACATATGAGAAATCCCTATATGTTAGAGAGACAGTGACATTGGCATCAGAGTCAGGAAAAAGAAAATCTCATAATCAGGGTCCTATACGTATGGAGTAGAGTCACAGACTCGTAGAGCTTCTCAGCTTTCAGCTTGCATGAGCTTGATTTTTTTTTTCAAAGTCTAAGACTTCTTGAAGAGCACCTGCTGATGCCATCACAACCTCCCATTGCCAAGACTTTAGAGCACAAGATAGATGATTCAAAAGAGCTTCATAGATTACCAACGCTTTAAAGAAAATGGAGAGCAATGATTTTATGAGTTGCAATCTCAATCAGCCTCTTGTGAATATGACCGCCACGTGACATCGAGTTTCTTATCTGATGCTATTGCCTTCTTTTCACCGGGTAAATCAATAATTCATGACTTTGCGCATCGCGTGACAGCAAGTTTCTTATCTGATGCTCTTGCCTTCTTTTCACTTTGAAATATTCTCCTAGAGTTCTCATTTTGATGTTAAAGTTCTCGAATTAGATATTACAATGTTTAGAATTAAGCCCTTTATTTAGAGTATTTGGCTCTCTTGCCTATGCTTGATGCACTAAGTAATAAGGTTGATGTGACTTCAATCAAGCATGTTTTTACAGGGTATGGTGCTACTACCATGTTGGGCAGTAATGATGGTTTGTAAACTGAGATATGTCATTAAGTATTAATTCTTATAGTTGTACAATGCATTGCATGTCGTGAGGCATTGGTGGTTAAAGATGCATGTGAACATTTTTCAGAGCTTGTGTATGTGGATAAGTTTTCCAACAAAGTTAGGCATTGATTGGAAGAATCCATCATATGCCATGTGGAGCTCATTGATATTCTAGATGCAGTTGACTTGAAGCAATACTAGTTATTGTGGATACATGCTACCAAATGGCTATCTAGAGAAAAAGTGATGAGTTAGTTGGTGAAAATAATGCCTGCTTTGCTATTAGATTGGAAGCAAAATTATGAGATAATGTATGATACACGAAGGATATACGGAGTGCAGCTTCTTTGATCGATCTTTTGAAAGAATTGGATGCTTTAAATAAGAAATTTCAAGAAGTGCAATTTGAAGAGACATCTATGTTCTAATTAGTGTATTGAAAGGAATATATATGGGAAGGGACTTTGGATATGGTTCAACATCTCTCATAGAGTTCATGAAAAAATTCACAAGATGGTATGCTGAAATGTATGGATTAAGCAAGTGTCAATGTTTTGACGTATTTGAGTGTCACAAATAGTGACACTTGAGGAGATCCAAATGGATCCATTTGTCTTGTGAAGGCTTTTGTTCAACAAATAGTATTGAATTTTGAGGAGAGTTTTACTTTTTTTAAGGTAGCCGAGCCCTTTTCTCTTAGGAACTACCCTAGTGAGAGAGTTCATATAGATTTGTTTTAAGGCAATTTCTATATTGCTATGTGATAAATTTTCGTAGCAAACTTTTGCATTGGTGAAATGTGATCAGTGTGAAGGTGAGTTGCATCGGTTTGTGGCTCTGCTGTTTGCAATCCTATCCAATCAAATGGTTATTTGATGCAGGGGCATAATGTGGAAAGGAAATTGAGCGGAGATACATGCTTCTTAAGCTTGATAAAATTTGGCAAATTAATCATTTGTGAGAGAGTGCTTTCTAAGCAAAAATGGACAAAGAGTCATTAGAGATCATCACTTTCCTTGAAAGTCCTAGATACATTGATGGTTTTAGCACTTTCAAAACACGTAGATTGGGACATCTTTGAACTGTGGACAATGAAAGATACAAAACCCTGAGATTACATGAAGATTGATATTATGTTCTTTCATCCTAAGATGATAACTTTTGTGATATATCGCATGTAGGACCATGATGGTATTCAAAATCCTTGAATTTTTATTTGACACATCTGCACTTTTGTAATAGACGGTCCTTAGTACCATTGTTAAGTTTTCTAATATGTAAAGGACTAAGGTTTAAGCTTTCATATACATACATGAAAGAGATATTGATCCATTATTTATGATTATTATGATGAGTTGTACTTTGGTTTACTATTGAGTATCTCAATGCTATTTGAAATTTGTTAAATACATTCCACAATACATGATGTTATAAGGACTTAGGGGTGCACTCTTTTATTAGCATTACCTCCTTAGAGGTAGGGCTATAGTGGACAATTCCATTCTCCTTCGTAGATAAAAAGTTAATTGAGTTGGGCTTCTTTTTATGGAGATCATTTAGGCGCTAAAACTACCTTTTAATAGCTCAATGCACTATAAAAATCATTTGCACTGCCCAAGTGCACTTCTACACTCTTGTTTTCAGAAAACCTTTTAAAAGAAGGGCTACTTAAAGTGCAATGGCAACTCACATCGCAAGGGTGTTCGCTTACCTGAGCAACGGTGGGCATTCGATTTCACATGGGGATGTTCCAAGTTTCTGCACATTTTTGTGTTGGGGAGGTCAGGTTTTGAAGGCACCGTGCACATTGCCGTAATTGCATTCAGTGTTCCCATATGTTTGGATCCTTCCACTCCTTCATTTCCATCTGATGTTGTTAGGGATGGTGTTTCTACAACTTGGCTCACATCAGGTTCAAGTGTAGCCTACTAAAATGCTTAACATTGCCCAAAACAACGGAGGTCTAGGTGAGAGCTACTGGAGAGAATGGGTGAAAATCGAAGCTCCTTAGGAATAGCATGTCAGTATCGCTACGAGCCTCCACTAGAGTTTCCTTTGGCTTTGCCCTGCTTAGGTGTATTTCACCATCTTTTGGGTTCCAATAGTTACACTCCCACTCAAACCTTTTGCACAAGATCACGATCAGTTGATCATGTAACCCATGAGGAGGGGGGGGGATCCCCACCTCTCAGGTTCCTTGCGTCACCAATGGGTTTGCCACCTAGTGGTTTGCATTGCGAGAGCATGGGATCTGCTCTTTGCTCTCTAGAGACACCCTATGGCACCTCGTGTGGAGTGTGTTGTCCAACATACTTTTTGTTCGATAGGAAAGATGCTACTTTGTGTAGCAACCCCTCTTCTTTCTCAAACTTTGGCTACATGGCTTAGGTTTGCTCCTTCTTCTTCCTCTCTTCTTCTTCTTCCATGTCCTCCTCCCAACAGCTCCGCGCCTTCTTCCTCCTCTTCTTCTTCCTTGTCGTCCTCTGCCCAATAGCTCAACACCTAGAGTCCATGCAAGTGTGTATATGGAGGGGCAATTGGTTGGCAAGCCAAGGTAAGACTTCTATGTGTGCTAGGACAAGTGTGCTCTCTAGAGACAAGCATAAAACTTGTATGTGAGCTCTCTAGAGACAAGTGTGCAGCCTTGTGTGGCACCTGGAGGTTTGCACAAAATGCTACTTTGTATTGCAACCCCTCTTCTCTCTTGTTTTTCTTCTGAGAGGCTCTTCTCCTTTTCTTCTTCTTCCCAGAGCCTGGTTTCAGCTTCTGTTCCTTCTTCTCCGTCCATGTCCTCCCCACAGCTTCGCGCCATCGTCGTGGGAGGTGGCGCCATCGGCTCCTCCACCGCCTTCTTCCTCTCCCAGCATGGCCTCTCCGTCACCCTCGTCGAACAGTCCTCTCTCGCCTGCGCTGCCTCAGGTAAGGCCGGTGGCTTCCTCGCCCTCGACTGGTGCGACAGTAGCCCCCTCGGTCCCCTCGCCCGCGCCAGCTTCCGCCTCCACCAACAGCTCGCCCAGCAGCTCGACGGTGAGAACAATTATGGGTACCGCCGCCTCGATACCCTCAGCTTGGCTGTGGAAGAACAAAGAAATTCTCCCGGCAGAGTGAGCCCCAGAACTACAGCATCTCTGCCCGACTGGATCGATGGCTCTATCAGGAGCTCGGGGATGTTGGGTACCAAGCAAAACACGGCCCAGGTACATCCCCAGCTGTTTACCAAGGCATTGGCCTCGTTTGCAGTGGAGAAGTATGGGGCGAAACTCTTGATAGGGAAAGTGCAAGAAGTCGTTATGGAGAAGAATGCTCGGGTGACGGGAGTCGTGGTAGATGGCAATCTTCTTGCTGCTGATATTGTCGTTCTAGCAATGGGACCCTGGTCGGCGAAAAGCAAACTTATCTCCTCCTTAACTTCTGTTTCTGGTTTGAAAGCCCATAGCATCGTGTTACAACCCAAAGATCCAAATTCGATATCAGCGCATGCGCTTTTCTTGAAGTACAGAACCCGTGAGGGAAGATCAATGGATCCGGAGGTATATCCGCGGCCTACAGGAGAAGTCTATGTGTGTGGTATGTCCGAGGAAGTAGAGGTTCCAGATGACCCAAACCTCGTAGAACCTCGGAGAGAATCTATTGCAATGTTACAAAGAGTCGCGGGTAATGTGTCCAGTCAACTGCTTGATGCTCAGGTCACCGCTGAGCAAGCTTGCTTTTTGCCATGCTCTGAAGACGGGTTACCTCTGATTGGCAAATTCCCAGGTGTTGAGGGCGTCTATGTTGCCACCGGCCATAGCTGTTGGGGTATCCTCAATGCTCCCGCTACAGGAGCATCCCTTGCAGAACTCATTGTAGATGGCCGCTCAAAGCTCGTCGATCTTAAGCCTTTTGATCCTGCAAGGTTCAGTAAGGCTTCAATAAATAGAAGAATACCCGTCTGATCTCAAGAATTCAGATACTGCAGGAGGGTAAAGACGTGTAAATATTTGTCTTAGATAATCAGCCATCTACTTTTCTCCACGTGGATATTGCGCTTCCATTTGCTTCTTCTGGAGAGTTAGAACTGTAAAACTTTGCTAGTGTAGACTATTCTTTTATTACACCATGATACAGAACAGCCTTTAAATGAGTCCACGGTTGATAACTGAGTCTGAAGTAAGCAGTTTACTATACTGAATTTGATCTGCACAATTTGTAGACATGAAGTCAGAGGCAAAGCGTCACAAAGCCTAATGCTTTTGACATAATCATCTTTGAGGCTCACGTGATATGAATCTAAATCCATACCTCTTATGTTTAAACCTTCAGTGCATCTCCAGTGTCACACAGACAATTTTACACCACCTGATTTCTCTGAACGTGATCTTGGACCTTTTTTGTATGCTAGTCGGTCGTTCCAAAGCTGGCATTCAGTTTTTTCTCTCTAATGTACAGTGAAACACATCCATAGACTGTTGTTTGTACTCCCATGATCATCTTGTGTTGAGGTGCAATTCATCTTTTAAACTTGTGTCGATCATTGAACCGTGAGCAGCAGAGAGATGTTTCATAAGATGACCTGTAACTAAGTGCTTTCCTACCTGATGTGATCTTGCTTCCTGAAAGCAATTGACATGGCAGTTTGAAATGACTAGATCAGGACAGCTTGGTGTACTCAGATGGATAAGTATTAGGTATATAAATAATGAGGGAGATGTTGTGTTTTAAGAGGATGAGTTTGGGCATGTTCCTGGGTTCATCTAGATACATGCTTCTGCCGTATTAGCGGACATGCAAATTTCGCCTTGTGAAGTTTTCGTCCATGTTGTGGCCTGCTGGTATTGCGATAATTCGTTCCATCTTTTTATCTAGTGTGTTGCCCTATCAGCTAGATTTAGATGCTCGTCTGGGAGAGACTGAAATGAAATCGTTTAGTCTTCTACCTTTTGATTAGCCTTCTCCTTTAGTGCTAGCCTTTGTCACGGCCGAGTCTGCCCTTCACCTCTGGAGTGTCTATAGAAACTCAGTATGAAGGCTTTGTATAAATGGATGCTCAAGTATGTGTGGGTGCATGGATTTGTATGTGTGAGAGCATATGTTTATACTATGGTCTACACCCACAAGTGCCTATCATGAGATTGAAACTGCACACTGTCGTGTTTTTAGAGGATGAGGCTGGGCATGTTCCTAGTTTCATCTAGATACATAATTATTATTTTGGGCTCTCGGTATAAAAGTAGTATCTTGGGAGCACTGTCTCCCTCCCTAGCAGGTTTTCCTCTTCGCTGTTGTCTTATCTTCTTTGTACCTTAATAGTCCATTTATAATGAATTCTTTTTTAATATGGCTCATTGTGATGCGGTATGGTTTGGTTCTTCTTACTGCATGCACGGAATGTGAAACATTTAGGTTGAAGGTGCGTATGGTCTTTTAATAATGAACTGGCATGGCATGGAAGCTCCACAAGCTATCTAATCCAGTGGACTTTTATGAAGAGTTTTTAATGGTAGTTTTATGTATTACCCCTGGCAAGTGGATTAAACAGCCATCTCCATATTAATGTATTGTTGGAAATGAGTATACATGCTTTTAAGCGTGGAGTTCATAATTTTAACTTAATTGTAATGTTGCAGCTATGCTGTCCATAAAGGGGAAAGGATTGCATTTGCATTCATTTGAGCATATGCCTGGAACTGAAGGCTTCCTACAATGGAAGATTGTGGGGAGGTCGTGTGCGCTATTGGAGCATGCAAAGCTAGGGGTAGTTTCTGAATGCAGAATTTTCGTGCAAAGAAAGCTAGGGAGAAGATGTACAATGCACAGAGAGAGCTAGTGATGAGAAAGCTAAATTTGCCTTGGGCAAAAGAAGCCAATAGCTAGGCAAAGCTTGGCAAGGGTGGGCCAATAAACATTGAATGATGATGATTTTTAGATGAGACAGGAGTTTCTTCGGAGAGTGGGGGCAAGAAAAAGGAAAATAAGCGTTTTTATTGTGATAAACTTTTCTGGACAGTGTGCACGGGGATTGCAGCAAGGATGAGTCAGAACCAGAAATATCACATTGCTAACGTCACGGAGGGACTTTTCTTAGTGGTTGCTCCAAGAACCTACGAGGTAAATTTGGATGAGCAGGTGGGCCCATCTTGGAGCAGCAACTGAAGCCTGTGAGAGGCATGTGGTGATCCAGGAGGAGCTACAGTAGGTGTTGCAGTAGCAAACATTGCTAGATTTGCTGCCTACCTTGGCGCATGTTTGCTGCAGGTGTTGGTAGAGCTCTTGCCAGGTTTTATACTTAGTTTTGAGAGTTTTGTGAACTTAATCATACCAGCCAGTGGAAGCTCTTGTAGTTTCTTGGATCTTAGCATTACTCCATCTTCTTTAGGTTTATATTTGATTTTATGATAAACAACTACCACCTGAGTATGCATCGTGAATGCCATATGGATGCCTCACATCTACTCAACATCTCTGAAATGGCTACATTTTGGCTTTCTGAAAGAGTGCATTCTCTCAATACAAGAAAAGTAATGGAGAAACTTTTTTTTGTACAACGTTGTGGTGGTTATATCTTTGGAATTTTTTCTTTGGGTATATTCAGAGTCCTTGAATGTAGAATCAAAACCCAGAGTGGGGAGCTTCAAGCCTGTGAGCTTTCTATTTCTTAGGTTTGTTCTATTCTTGGAGGTCGTCTTCTCTTAGGTACCTCTAGTTTTGTTTAGTTTTGCTTTTTATTTTTATTTTTTGAATTCCCTCTCCATACTTTTGTTGTATTATTTATTATTATTTTTAAATTTAAAATAGATAAGTAAATAAATAACTAATCAAAAATTGTGATCATGATTGTTTCCTTGTGTTTGTGTTGGCGTTTCATTTGTTTTCTTATGCGTACGTAGGGTTATCTTCGTTCCCTTGTGTCAGCACTAGTAGATGTTACATATATCAATTCTAGACGGATTGGTGGTTTTTGTTGTTCTTTTGGGTTATGTTGTGGATATTTAACCTAACATCTCTCTCTCTCTCTCTCTCTCTCTCTCTCTCTCTCTCTCGATTGTGCTGACCTTTGTGCACTCCCCCCGATTCTCTGGTTGTCCAGATGTAAGAAATCACTTTTTGATTATGTACTCTGTCTTATAGACTCATGAGGTCTTGTGTTGACATTAATAGATCTTTCTTGTAATGTTATACTTTGTCTCATAGACCTGGGAGGTCTCTTGTAGACGTTTAGATCTTTCTTTTTTTATTTCTTTCTCATTTCGTTTTCTTACTTTCGGCCTTGTTTCTTCCTTTTCCTATCAAAGATTATGTTCTTTGGGTTGCGATTTTGAGATTAGTAAGCATTGGGTTTACCCAAGGGATTCAAGAATCTTTCAAAACCCAAATGACAACTTATGCTTGGGTACTGATGAGAACATTGGCGCTTACAAACTCCCTCCTTTTCTTTGTTATAAAAAGTTCAATTTGTAACCTATTCTTGTCTTATAAAAGTATGCTTGTGCCCATCACTACTTGTGTGGCTACCTTAAACACCTTCTACATGGCCCAAATGTGGACATTCAAGCTTGATGTTGTTTCACATGAAGTGTACACTTGTGGCGATGGTAGGCAAACAGAAATACCCTAGCCACCCTTGTTTTGTAGCCTCTTCAATAAAGTAGTGAAGTTTTAGCATGCTTGCGAAATTTGGGTGACCCATCATGTGGAGACTATCCACCTCATCTCAACCCCCAACTTTATTAGCATGCCAACTCACCTTATCTACCATGTGACATTGTATAGTCACCTAACCTCATTGCCAAGTCAGCAAGTCCAAATCACTGGCACAATCATTGTCATATCATCAATAGCCACCTTAGTAGTGCCATATCAGCAGTCTGCCAGCTCCATTGCCATGTCATCCTGCACAATTAGCATGACACATCGCTCAGTGGCATCTAAGCACACAGTGCCACACTGGCACATTTTTGTAATTTGCATGTGACCTCTCACTGCCACAACATCATTTTGCCCTCTCCCTTGGACAAAGTTTGGCACATATTTCAAATGGCCATAACTTTTGATACACAAGGAATTTTGAGGTGATCCAAAAAGCAAAATGATCAATAGATCATTATCTATGCGATGTAGAAGCATTTAATCCTCTTCATCAAAACCACCTCCTGATCCATTGTAGCCATCTAGCACATAAAATGAATTAACTAAAATTCATTTTGTTGCATTTGATGCTCCGAGGTGTAGTCTAGCTGTAGACTAGCTCATATTTAAAAGGCAAGGAGAGCTGCAGGCATACGCGAAGAGTAGAGGATCTGCAGACTATGCTAGATGGGAGAGGTTAAGACAGATGGGCACTTTTTATGTGTCTACCCAGTCTACTATGAGATTTGAGGGCGGTATCACTACCTCTTTGAGGAGGGGCATGGCTTTGGTTCGCTTACACGACTAATTCATTTTCTTGACCAAGCTGGCTCTATATGATTGAGAAATGATGACAAAGAGATAAAATGATGTGACAGACTAGAGATCAGCAAGGAGTGATGCCACAAGTCCTTGAGATCGTCTGAGCATAGACACATGTTACAGATTTCTATGCATTTGGGTCAGCTATCGGGGTGGATGAGGGAGAGGAGCTCAATGAGATGAGAGCATCATGGATCAATAGTGAGAGCCTTCACCACGATGTTGCAAAATGAGAGGAACACACTCCACATGCTACACGAAGAGTGACCAAAGCATGCACGATCGAGGTCCCAACCCTCCTCAAAGGAGACTGTCAGAGATGAGGTGTCACCCTTGACGTAGCCCACCAAATACAAAGAGGAGGAGACCATGTCCTCCACCACAGTGAGAGACAGCTTGATAGATGCAGATATGAGAGCTCCATGAGAGAGCCACCAAGGTACCTGGATATATGGAGCCAGTGCATGTACTAGGAGCTTTATCTAATATGAGCACCTGATACTCATGCTTTTTTGCTACTCTACTATTTTGCTTACTAGTTTAGCGTTTTAGCTTTCAACAAGGGCCTTAGTGAGCCCTTTGCTTTAGCCCACATCGGCTTGTATGAGTTACTTTTGGTTTTGTACTTTTGTCTCATAGGACCATGAGGCCTCTTGTAAGCGTTAATACATCTCTGTCTCTCTCTCTCTCTCTATCAAAGGAGGGGTTCATCGACAAACCTTGCTAAACCTCCCGCACAATTTGAGAATTTTGATCAAGAAATTCTATTTTCCTCACATGATTATGCATTGAGAATGCACAGGCTAAGGGCACATCTAGAGAGGGCTCCATCTACACCCTATGTGATCTATAAGAGATTGATTCAAAGGAGAACATTTCCCTCAAGTACTTTACCTAGGAACAAAGACATCCCTATAGATCCTAAAGAATTTTGAAAAAAACAAAAAATTCATAAGGGGCCCAAGTGTGAAGAGAAAACGAGAGAACTTACAAGTGATTAGTTAAATGGCTAATTAATTCAAAAGAAAGGTGAGAAAGAAGCGACATGAAATTTTAAAAAATCAAGAAAATAGAAACAAAAATAACACGAACATTAATAAACACCAATATAAGAGCTTATTAAATGTTAGATAAGTTAATGCAGGGGGTAATCCAAGTCCCTGAATGGCAATAAATGGTCAAACAATTATATTAAATTAAAGAAGGGGGGTAATCCACACCCATGAATGGCAATTAAAAATCATTAATCGACTATGTTTAAAGAGACTAAGCAATAAGGGTGCTAATTACAAGAATTAAAAAAGGAAGGTTAGCTTAGTTTGAATTAAAAGAAAAAGAAAACATAGTTCTTGCTCTACAATGCAATTGATCTAAAACAATAAATTGAATAATGCAACTAAGGGCATAAGGACAAAGAACCTTAACAAAAATAAGGGTGGAGAACCTTAAGGGGGGGGGGGTGATTTTAAAGGAAAAATTATAGCAAAATTAAAATGAAAAGTATTGAGAAAATTAAGATTGAATAAATATATATAAATCGGGCAAGGGCACGGTAAAAAAAGAAACATGGGATATGTAAGAGGGAGAGTATAAGTGAAAGTACAAATATCAGGGGTAAGTATATAAATATAACTATATAAATATGATATGTATGTATGTATGTACATACGTATGCATGCATGCGAGTGGGTGGGCATGTGTGCATGCATGTATATATATATATATATATATATATATATAAAGAGAGGGAGAATTAGGTTGAAGGAATAAATGTTGGTATAATTGAATAGAATGTAAATATAAATTGCTTGAAGAATTAAAGAAGTAGCACAAGAATGTACAAAAGTAAGTGTACTAACTTATAAAAACTAATAGTAAGAAAAACAATAATGACATTAATGTTCTTTTAAGAAAATGTAACAATACAATATGTTTAAATGTAAGTATATAATTATTTATACACATATTTATTAGAAAAAACATATATATATATAAACGTAATCTATGTGTCTGTTATAGCACCAAACATACTACTTGCTTATGAACTTAATACGTAGGCCTGAGCCCTTATGAACTTAATACATAGGCCTGAGCCTACCGAGGACTAGGGGATGGATACTAATAACAAAAGTTAACTATCCAATGAGGAGAGAGGGAAAATAATGAGGAAGACGAACGGCTAAGAAATGGTTTAAAGGGAATATAAGAATTTGACTACGAGGTTAAGTGAGTACATGTGTGGTTGTTAAGTAAAATTACTTTGATTTAATTTAAAAGAGCAAGTGCCACCTATTACAGATGACAAAAAATTAAATTAAATGCCAACCCTATAAGTTAATTTAAAAGAAAAAATGCCAATAATTAGGGAGTAGCACAGGTCGAGTTTAGTCTATGTGTATATATACAAATATTATTATATGAGTAAATAATCTCAAGTATAGGTCTTACATATAAGTAAGTATAAATATTTATGAGTAAATATTTAGTTACCAATAGAATTAAAGATGATAAAATACCCAAAAATGTTGGTTAATTAATTATCAATCATAAGGGGTGAGAATTTCTATAATGTATAAGGTGAGAAAATTTTTATAATTCATAAGAGAGGGGGGGAGGGGGGAGCAACAAATTAATGTCATAAGGGAAGAGTATACAAATGTCACCAATCATAAATTCATTATAATGCCAAAGGAAATTCATAATGATAATGCTTAAATATTAACATCGATGTACCCTACGAGATAAAAATGAAGAAATTGGGGGGCTGGGGGGGGGGGGGGGGGGAGAACTTCAAGGTACCAATATGGAGCTATAAAAACCAGTGTATTATACGCACCATAAAAGGTTACAATACGAATTTAGAACCAAAAAATCCCAAACACACAAGAGAGGAGAACCCAAACATTAATAGCCACCAAATGTCATTCATCCATCAATGAGATAGTCCCTTGTGCAACCAAAATCAAAATATAATTGAAAAAGTAGATGTGTTTATAGTTGAATGTGTTAGATTGTTTTAAGGCTATAAATCAATTATGTGTGCATAAGCTCAACGTTACCTATGATAGAAGTGTGTGTGTGTGTATGTGTGTGTGTGCATGCACGCGCATGCACGCACGCTTAGGTCTAATAATCCCATCAATAAATGAACCATACAATTGATTTAGTCATAGAATAGCTTAACAACATTAACTAGAAATAATTCAAATATGGAGAATAAATACTTTAAGAACTCAAATTTAGTTTAATTTCAAATGTATTATTACAACCAAACCTTGGCAGGGTTACAAAAAATGATTAAATAAGTGTCAAATCCATCGGGTAGTCTAGGTTGTCAGGGTCCACTTACCTGCAACCATCCAAATAAACCATATGTTAGAACAATATAACTTAATTTGGCTAGACAAATAATGCATGTTTCCCCTAGCTTGTTATTGTGAGTGCACAACCAAAACCTACAGAATGGAGCCAGTAGTTTGGTGGGTGCAAGATCACCCTAATCTTTTGTATGATCTTATTTATATGTTTGAGTATATGGACATGTGTATAGCCAGGGTTACCTAGGCACAAGGTCCTTTAAACCCCACAACCTCCCACTTAAAGGCCAATGTGCCTTTAAGGGAGAACAACCAATGAGCATACTATCCAATGCCCATTCATACATGACAATACTCAAACCGCTGACTAGATAGACTCTTCGTCAGTATATCTGTAGGGTTATCATGAGTATGAACCTTGACAAGCTCTATGTGCTTGTCCTTAAGTACCTCCTTGATGAAATGGTACCTAACCTCAATGTGTTTGGTCTTTGCATGAAAGGCTGGATCTCGTGTTAGTCGCTGACTAGCACTCATGGAATCACTATGCAATGTTGGTATACCTATAGGAATCCCTAAGTCTCCCACTAGCCGTCCAAGCCATATATTAGCCTCCTTGAAACCCTCTGGGGCTACAATATATTTGGCCTTTGTGGTAGACAAAGCAATGCACTTATATGCATGAGAAATCCATGACATTGCACCACCTCCAAAGGTGAACACATAACCAGAAGTGGATCTCCTACTATCCACATGCCCTGCATAGTGTGAATCTGTGTACCCAAGTACATGCATCTCTCCTATGCCAAAGCAGATACACATCTCCTTGGTACCCTTCATGTACCTCATGATGCATTTAACTACTTCCCAATGCCTCTTTCTTGGATTAGCCATATACTGGCTAACAACTCCGTTTGCAAACGCAATGTCTGGTCTAGTAGCTACTATCATAGCATAGTCTCCCAACCGTCGATGCATAAGGAACCTTGGCCATCATGGCCCTCTCCTCATCTAATTTGAAGTATTGCAATACTCTTGTAACATACTCCTTCTGTGAAAGCCAAAGGAGTTTCCTACTCCAGTCACGTGTGATGCGCATACCAAGAATATAACCTGCAGGTCTCAAATCCTTCATGTCAAAGGCCTCATGCAACTTGGCCTTCAATGCATCTAGCTCATAATTGTTCTTGCTAGCCGATAGCATATCATCCACATAAAGTGCCACAAGTATCAGGCTGAATTATCCTTAGCCCTTTTATTGTAGAGGGAGTGATCAATATCACTTCTTTTGAAACCCTGGGACTGAATGAAAGCATCAAGATTCTGATACCATTCTCTAGGCACTTGCTTAAGCCCATAGAGACTCTTTTTCATCTTGCAAAACAAATTTTATTTTCCCTTTTCTTCAAAGCCTTCCAACTATACCATGTAAATTTCCTCATGCAGATGCCCATGCAAGAAAGTTGTCTTGACATCCATCTGCATAAGCTCCATATCCTTTGCTGCCACAAGTCCAAGTACACATCTAAGTGTGGTCATATTCACAACTGGAGAGAAGATCTCATCAAATTTCACACCCTTCTCTTTCTTGAACCCTTTAGCACAACCAAACGAGCCTTGTACTTAGGCACATCATCATCTGTGAACTTCATCTTGTAGACCCATTTACAAGGCAATGCTTTCTTTCCATATGGTAAAAAAACCAAGTCCAAGTCTTATTCTTCATGAGTGAACTCATCTTTGATTGCATAGTATACTCCCACTTGTGCTGATCCTCGCGCATCATAGCCTCTCGGTAGCAAGAAGGCTCCCCGCAATCAGTAAGCATCACATAGTTTGCCCTTGGAATTAATCTCTAAGGTGGTCTAGACACTCTAGATGGTCTTCTCAAGGGAATTTCAGCTTACATTAGGGAGAATCGAGGTCTCAAAAGGGCCTCATAAGGAATGGATTAGTCCTAATGAAAGGGCCAAGGTAGGTCCCAAAAAGTCCTAACCCCGCTCACCTAGGTGGGTTAAGCCCAAAAGTGACCCCACCTCTTACACCTCTTACACAACTCTTACTCCTAGGTGGGAACCAACAAATTCAAAATTCAAAATTCTAATTTTGAATTCCCTCCCTCCTCTCTCCTCCCTCCCTCCCTCCCCCTCCTCACTCCCTCCTCCCTCTCCCTCCCTCCCCCTCCTCACTCCCTCCTCCCCCTCCCTCCTCCTCCCCCTCCCCCTCCTCACTCCCTCCTCCCCCTTCCTCCTCCTCCCCCTCCCTCCCTCCCTCCTCCATGCCTGCTCCTCCTACCCTCCCCCTCCCTCTCTCCTCCACGCCTGCCTCCCTCCCTCCTCCATGCCTGCTCCTCCTCCCCTCCCCCTCCCTCCTCCTCCACCGCTACTCCTCCTCCCCCCTCCCTCTTGCTCCTCCTTCCTCCCTCCCTCCTCCTCCATGCCTACTCCTCCTCACCCTCCACACCTACCGGTCCGTCCCCCTTCCCTCCTCTTCAACTACTGATCCTCCCTCCCCCATCCCTCCTCCTTCTCGCCCTCCCTCTTCCTGCATGCTGCTCCTTCAAGCCTACTTCTCCACACCTTCTCCTTCTCTATGCTCCTTTACTCATGGCACCATTCAAGGATATCTCCAACAAGTACCGGGTTCACTTAGAGTTGGAGGCTGAATATGCAAGCACATGTAGTATGGGATTGAGGGGAGCTTCCAAAATGTTTGCAAGGAAAGAAGCATCTTGACCTTTGGGTAGAAGGGTCCTTGTATCCTTTAGATCTTGCCAACCAAAAGAGCCCTCCTTTCCATACAATGCATGAGCTAGTTTGGTTTGTTGGAAATGGACATGCGGGGTTGCTTGTTTATTGCAATCGGTTAAACAATGCTCAGTCAATGGCTATGTAAGCAAGCGAGATGCGTAGACCCCAAGCAGAGATGCTAGCACATTTAGGAAATAGCACCATTATTGCAATGCATAACTCTATGCATGATCTTCATGATAAACCCAAAGCATTGGGGACTTAGAGCAAAATGCATTGGAGTTGGAACGACATAATTAGAAGAGTCACTCTGTAAGCTAGCTGAGTAGGGGAAGGATGAGGGGAAGGTTGAGGGGAAGGCTGAGGGGAAGGCTGAGGGATAGGCTGAGGCAAAGGCTAAGGGGAAGGCTGAATGGAAGGCTCATGCTCTTGGGGCTTGGGAGTGGGCTCATGAGACTTGGGAGGAGGAGAAGGCTCAGGAGACTATGAAGTGGGCTCATGGGACTTGGGGGAGGGCTCACGAGAGATTGGGGAGGGCTCACGAGAGTCGAGGGAGGGCTCACAAGAGTTGAGGGAGGGCTCACGAGAGCCTTGGGAGACCTCACGAGAGTTGGGGGAGGGCTCATGAGAGTCAGGGGAGGCACCATCGGACTCGGATAGGTTCGTGTGCGCAGATGCCATGGAGCTGGTGGAGCTAGAGGAGGAAGGGTGGAGGCGGCATCCTGTGGGTCTAGCAATCACTCTTGCCATTGAATAATGAGTGTTAGGGTTTTTTTTAGAATTTTATATAGGCCCATCATGTTTTGACACCCCTTTTAATTACATTTAGGGTTTCATCGTGCCACCCTAACCCCTCCAACCCCCCCACCGCCCACACTCGTCGCCCCTGCCCATACCCCCCATCCCACCCTCCCCCCACCCTTGCTACCACTCCACCCCTCCCCTTGCCTTGCCCCGTGCCCCTCCCTTCTCTCCCCCCTCCTTCACCATGTCCCCACTTTCCCCAACGTCGTTATCTCACACAAACCTTGGACTCCAAGAGAGTACAAAAATTGTGGTCAAAATAAGCAAGATATTAAAGAGTGAGTATAAAAATTATGGTCAAAATAAGCAATATATTTATTTCATATTTGTATACAATTACACCATAGCTTCTGTTGCTGGTTGGACCCATCTTCTCCGTTCTCTCACTCTAGCTTGCAACCAACATGTGACTCCTTGACTCCCTATGGATGCTTTCCAAACACTATGCCTTCTATTATTGGATACAATTTGAACTACTTTTGCAAGTTCTTATGCCTTTGCCTTTTCAGACTTCAAAGTCCTTCCTAGTAAACATCTAAAAACTTAGTCGAACATCTCATGCAATGCATTGCTATGAGTGACACCACCACCATACCTTGAGTTCTTGAAGTAGGCTGCCTTGGCTCTATAGTGTGACTTCTCCATGCCTTGTGTATTCCAAATGGACAAAGGGCCCCAATTATGTACAAACCATGGTTTGTGTGCGTAGAGAATATGCTGCAAACATGATGAGAATCATTTTAGCAACAAAAACTATTTATAAAGCAAGTGCTAAATATTACGATGGTGCCAAGATAACGATGTAATGCATAATGTGTGACTCCCCCCATGCTTTCACCACCATTAATTGCATAAACTCTTTCACAGCCATCCTGAACCTTTTATAATACATCTCATCGATTTGAACCTGGCGAAGCAATTTTATCAATTCATCTACCTTTGTCCATACTTTAGCTCTCAAAGTTGCTACTTGAGGATGAGAATGCCATTCTCCCATTATAAGCCAACCTTTTGCTTACGTTGTGAACACATGCAATAAAGGCATGTGTTCATTGCATTTGGCCCTGTATCGCAACCATGCAAGTACTTGAGGGTTTTCAAATAACTAGCAAGATGCCATTCAACTTGAAATGTTCCATGGCCATCAACTGTCAATGTTTGCCCTTTTTCTTATCTTCAGATCATTGATGGATTTTTGTTCTATCTAGAACCCACTTCAATGTCTCATGGCACTCTTTTGGAGTCTCAAATGCTACAAGCCACCATATATCTTTCTTTGATTGCACTGAGAAATCTTGCTCTACTTCTTTGTTCCCTTGAACAAAGGCTAAGGTGTTATTCATAATGTAGATGCTTACTCTCTCTAACTTGTGTTCTTTCACCAATTGAGCTTCATCCATTTTGATGACAAATATGAGCTTTCAATTGCAATCTATACAACAAAAGAGAGAAATCATTAGGATAAACATGATATAGGAAATGAACTAAGTAAAGTGCAATGCTATAATGGATTTGCTCTTACCATCTTCTCTTACTATCTCCTCTTACCATCTTACCTCATGCCATAGAATTTGACGATTGCTTGTTGCAGTTTCTCAACATCTAAGTAGACATTGTTGAAAGCATTCATCTCAAAGGCTCCATCCCCCTCAGGTCTACATGAAGTCGGCCCTTTTGCCAGCCCACGATCCTCTCCACGTATGTGACTTCCTGCCAACTCATCTGGGATGCTCGTGCTAGCTGTCCTCTCCACGTACGTGACTTCCTGCCAACTCATCAACGAGAAGCCTCCTTTCTTTTTCACATAGCATGCATGGCTTCCTTTCTTCAAATTAGCCACGTCCTGCATGTCTTTTTTGTGAAGATAGTGGGAGAGAGGGAAGGAGTCTCACTTGAGGCTTTCTCACAAGCACAATGGGGGAATACACACAAAGGTGGAGGCTGAAAACAGTTTTCCTCTCCTTAGTTGTGAAAGCCAAAAGAACTCTAATACAAAGAAATAAAAGCACCCTATATGTGGGTCTCAAACCAAACTCAACTAACTAAGGTGGCATACTAACTGAGCCACGAACTAGTGTAGATAAGGATAGCTGTCATCCAGCTATTATTCGTGGGCGGTGTACCAACCGCATCTGTAGCTAACAAGTCGGTGACATAAATGCACAACGGTCACCCTGGCATATCGCGAGTGGAGCTGGATATCTCAACACTCCCCCTCGAGCTCAATCCCAATTCCTGCACACCAAGCAGGTCTCTGAACTTGCGCAGCTTCTCTGCGCCTAATGCCTTCGTGAATATGTCAGCTACCTGATCCTCTGTGCTGACATAAACTAGATGAATAAGACCTAGTAAAACCTTCTCCCGCACATAGTGATAATGCACCTCAATGTGCTTTGTTCTAGCATGATAGACTGGGTTATTTGCCAAGTGTATACTGCTCATGTTGTCACAATAAATGACAACTGGCCATAGAGTAGCTTATGCAACCAAGCTACCTCACATGCAGCCATTGTTGCACCCCTGTACTCAGCCTCTGTGCTCGACAAGGCAACTGTAGGCTGTTTCTTGCTGCTCCAAATGACTGCAGCACTCCCAAAAGAGAACACATATCCACTGGTAGATCGTCTATCAGAAATACTACCAGCCCAATCAGCATCAGCGTATCCATGCAACTGTATCTGAACCCCAGCCTCATAGAATAGTCCATACTGCAATGTGGACTTCACATACCTGAGTATGCGTCTAGCCGCATCCAAATGCGGTTTCCTTGGAGCGTGCATAAACTGACTTACCAACCCAACAGCATAGCTCAAATCTGGCCTAGTAATAGTCATGTAAATCAAACTTCCTACTATGCGTCTGTACATAGTAGGGTCTTCCAGAAGCTCACCTGCATCTGTGCTCAGCTTCATATTCTGCTCCAAAGGAACTGAAATAGGCTTACAGCCTGTCATCCCATATTTGGACAGCATGTCCAGTCCATACTGCCTCTGCAAGAGATGTATCCCACTTGGTGATCTAATCACCTCAATGCTCAAGAAATAATGCAGCTCTCCCAAATCCTTCATCTCAAACTTCTGCCTCAATAGCATTTTCACATGAAGGATATCTTCATCACTATCACCTGTGATGATCAAATCATCAACATAAATGACAAGCAGCATAATCCCTTTCTCTGTTTTTCTCACATAGAGTGAAAAATCTGCCTTGAAAATCTAAAAGCCAATAGTGACAAGATACTGTCCTATCTTATCAGACCATGCTCTAGGTGCTTGCTTCAAGCCATACAAGGCTTTCTTCAACCTGCAAACAAACTCAGGATGAATAGCATGAACATAACCTACTGGCTGCTCCATAAAGACCTCTTCTTGCAAATCACCATGCAAGAAAGCATTCTTTAGATCCATCTGATGTAAAGACCATCCCTTTGATGCAGCCATAGCAATGGCTGCTCTTACGGTTGCCATCCTTGCAACCGGGCTGAAAGTTTCTTCATAATCAATGCCATATGTCTGTGCATACCCCTTGACAACTAATCTTGCCTTGTATCTATTCACAGAACCATCTGCATTGTGCTTGATCTTATAAACCCACTTACAACCAATTGCATTCTTGTCTTTAGGCAAAGGCACCAATTCCCATGTAGAATTTGCATCCAAGGCATCCATTTCTTCATCCATGGCTTTCTCCCATTTTTGATTTCCCATGGCTTGCTTAAAAGAAGTGGGTTCTGGTTCCTGTATCACTTTGACCATATAGGCGTAGTGAATGGCTATAAATCCATCATATTTTAGCCTATCCACAGGATACCTAACCTTGGTAGACCTGCGCAAAATAGGCTCACTTCTAGGTGCTCTCAAAACATCCCTGGTCTTCCTTACTCCAAGTGTAACAATAGAAGGAATACCCAACTCATCATCAATGCTCTGCTCTGAGCCACTGGATTCACCATCCACATAAGAGTGACCTGCATTCACATCAAACATGGGCTGATCTACCTTCTCTTTTCCTTTTCGTGATACCTGTGTACCACTATCTGCATTGCTTTGAGGAGATTCTCCTGATCTCAATCTACCTATCCATGGTGAAGTATGTGAACCACTGCTAGAGGACACTGTAGATCCACTGATATTTTGTGATTGCTGCTGTGAATTTTGTGCAGCATTACCACTTTGTGCATCTACATCAATCATCACATTTACTGGTTTATACCAGCTGCTCATCTCATCAAAAAAAACATCTCTACTCACTGTGAACTTACGTGTAGAAGGGTTATAGCTTCTATACCCTTTCTGCTGCAGAGAATAACCAATAAAGACACACTTCTCAGCCTTTGGATCCAACTTGGACCTCAACTCATCTGGCACATGAACATAGGCAATGCAACCAAAAATTTTCAAATGAGAAATGTCTGGTTTCCTACCAGTATACATCTCCTCTGGCGTCATGCCATGTATTGCTGCAGTGGGAGTCCTGTTCATTATATAAACTGCTGTAGCAACTGCTTCAGCCCAATAATAATCTGGTAGATCTTTTTCATTTAGCGTGGCCCGAGATACCTCTCCAATATGCCTGTTTTTCCTTTCTGCAATTCCATTTTGCTGTGGGGTATGACTGCATTAATATTGCTGCTTTATGCCATGCTCCTGCAGGAACCTTGCAAACTCATTTGAGAGGTAGTCTCCCCCTCCATCTGACCTTAGGCATTTTATTTGCAGGCCTATTTCTTTTTCAACCATAGCTTTAAAAGCTTTGAAGTGCCCAAACACTTCACTTTTCTTTTTCATAAAATACACCCAAAGTTTTTTGCTGAAGGCATCAATAAATGTGACAAAATAGTGACAGCCTCCAATAGATGCAACTTTAGTAGTCCACACATCAGAGTGGATTAATTCCAATGTCTTTTTACTCTCTTGAACATGCTTAGGAAATGGTTTCCTTGCCTGTTTTCCAAATTGAGAGGCTTCACACAACTTATGCATTTCTGCAACCTTGAATTTAGGCAATCCTGCAACAATATTTTGGGCCTGCATTGATTTAAGTCGCTGTACATTAACATGACCAATGCGTTTATGCCAGATATCAATATCTGCAACTACACCGGTCCCATGTGCAAACATTGCTGCACTCAATTCAGGCATGTTCACATCCAGCGTAAACATCTTGCCTTTCTTCTTTCCTTTTGCTATCAAGCGACCATTATTTTTCATATCCTCAACAAAACATCCATGAGGATTGAATTTGACCTGCAAGCCCTGCTCAACCATTTGACCAATAGAAACCAGGTTCTTGGTGATGTTCGGGACATGAAATACATCAGACAAGTATTTCTTTTTCCCATCCTGCATAGACAAAGGAATTTTGCCAATCTGCACAATAGGATGTGCAGTATCATCACCAGTCTCCACAAATCCTGGTTTTTCCATTTTCCTTGCATCCTGCACCCATTCAGCATGACCTGTCATGTGGTTTGATGCAGCTGAGTCAACATACCACACATCATTGCTTTCTTCTGCACTTGTCACAGAATTTGTCATATGCTGTACCATAAACAAATGTTCATTTCTGTCATCACCTCGTCTACTAGAGGATGCATAATTGCCTTGCTACAATTTTCCATTCATAATGTGTCATGCCATCCTTTAAATGCCTGCATTTCCTGTTGATTGGGAACATTAGGAAGAACTGGTTCTTCTTCATTTCCTGTAATGAACTCCCAGTAGCCTTTTCCCATAAGGAAATTCGTCATTCTAAACTTCCATGCTTGGAAGTTGTTCTTGTCAAGCTTTTCAGTGACAATCTGTGAAAGAGAATCAGACGCCATTATAGAACACTGCAAAATATTCCGTCACTGCAAAAAACACAACTTTTGCCTCCCAAGGGCAAATCTGCAAACCTGATGAAAGTGGTTTTTGACCACACAGTCACTTCCTAGTGACGATTTTGCATCAACAGGCAATAAGGATGATTCTGCAACTCCCAATATCTCTGCGCACAGGCATACGATGCAATTTCTGTGGCAACTTTTCACCGACCTGCAGAACAGTGGTCGCACAGCAAAAACAGGGCCTTTTTCTAAGTGCCTGCCGAGAACTTCCGCCTCCAAAATGGGCCCCGAAATGACCTCGAATCAGAAAAATAAAGCCCTCTCGCAGCATATAATGCCCTCTCGCCACACCGCGAAGGGCGTCTCAATCTGAGACAGTGCACTCTTGCACTTCCGGCTGTGCTACCTGCAGAGATTTGCTCCCAAACTCGAAAAAGGAAAGCAATACTGGTCCTCTTACTAGGACACTACGAACTTGGTTTGCTTTCTTGAGCTCCTTACCACGAACAAGGCTCTGTGTGAAGATAGTGGGAGAGAGGGAAGGAGTCTCACTTGAGGCTTTCTCACAAGCACAATGGGGGAATACACACAAAGGTGGAGGCTGAAAATAGTTTTCCTCTCCTTAGTTGTGAAAGCCAAAAGAACTCTAGTATAAAGAAATAGAAGAACCCTATATGTGGGTCTCAAACCAAACTCAACTAACTAAGGTGGCATACTAACTGAGCCACGAACTAGTGTAGATAAGGATAGCTCTCATCCAGCTATTATTCGTGGGCGGTGTACCAACTGCATCTGTAGCTAACAAGTCGGTGACATAAATGCACAACGGTCACCCTGGCATATCGCGAGTGGAGCTCGATATCTCAACATTTTTGCCCCTCCCAAACATCACATGCAATAACACCAAGCCCAAGCAAATTCAAATTTTGGGACTTCTCTCCCCCCAAAATTATACACATCACAGGAAAACCTTATTCTGGAATGTCTAGTGCTCCATATTGCATTTTCATCACTTCCCAAGAGCCTCTGTAAAGTATCTACCTTCTCAAGTAAAATATCTACATCAGTGTGAAGTCCTTCATGAGGGTGTCCATAGCTCATTTCCACTACCAACTAGCTATGTACATAGCTATGCACCCACCCAACAACATGCGACAAGTGAAATTTTTTTTTTCATTTGTATCCACTCAACGCTTCCTGAGAGCCAACAGACTGCTAGGAAGAGCATTATGTTCCCACTCCCGGTGATAGAGCCCATTGTGAAAATGGTACCTGTGCCCATAAAGAGCGTAAAGCAGATGCCGAGGAAGCCCCATCCCAAAGAAGAAAAAAGCTCAGGATGTCCGTGAGAGGGGGATTCGGAGGAGGATCAATGCAAAGAAGAGTAGCGCAAGAAATTCAAGGTAGACAGGAGGCAGTGGGACTATGTTCGCGTACTTGTAAAGCCTCCACCAAGAGTTAAGAAGCCATACAGAGCAAAGCCAGGAGCGCGGGCCCTAAGGGAAATCAGACAGATGCAGAAGACCACCGACAACCTGATCCCACGTGCTCCCTTCCAACATGTGGTGTGGGAGATAGCACAGGGATACAAGGACGATGTGTGATTCAGTAGATGAGCTATGGGGGCGCTCCAGGAGGCTGCGGACCAAGTGACCACTGCTCTATTCAAGGATGCTAACTTGTGTGCCATCCGCACATTGAAGTGCGTTCGAGTCATGGACAAAGACATGGCTGTGGCAAAGCGGCTATGGAGTGACCCAAGCTTGAAGCCCTAGATTCTCTTGCAGCCCACTCTTAGGACTTAGACCACACCCCCTGCCCTTGAAGGCACTATCTTGTATATGAGGCCCAAGGGTTGATATTTTTTAATAAAATATATACACATTCTCTACACTATCGCATTGTTGTGTCTTCTCCATGTTTATGATTGAAATTATTGATCATTTTGATGTAAGTTTTGAATTTTGTCAAATCCTAAAGGAATTTCCCTGTCACGTAGAAGGGAAAAGTGTCTGGGACATCGCCAGGAGCTTAGAAAGCCTAAAACCTGCCACGGTGCGAGTCCTTGCCAGAATGCCCAAACTTGCACTGTGGTGGGTTTTAGGCTTTCTAGGCTCCTAGTGACATCTCGGACACTTTTCCCTTCTGTGCCACGATGAAATTCCTCTAGGATTTGACAGAAATGAAATTTTCATACCCAAAATTGGTGAAAATGATACTAAATTGGCTAGAAATGCATTAAATTAACACAATTAAAATGATGGAGAAAATATATCATCAACGAATTAAACAAAATACAATGGAATAAATATTATGAATTCATGTGATGAGTAACGATAACTTAAAACAAATAATAAAGACATGTAGTCATGTATCCATTGGAATATATGTTAAATATATATACAAAAGGCCTCATAGGCTATCTTTCTTCTTGGCTAGTTCGAGTACATTGAGAATAGGGGTCTTTGAATCCCCTAGTGGATTCCTAGATATAAACCTAGCCGCAATAGCACTAACATCCTCCTCTCCTACTACCAAAGACATAGCTGTTGCCATCAATGCCCTGCCATGAATGTTCAATCCAAAGGCATTGATAGCAGCCAGGCGGTGTCCCAAAATGACTTTGTTGGCATTCTAAGTAATGTTGGAGTATCCGTCGATAGCGCGCGACAATGCCTTGCACTTCAGCAACTCCGAAGGACCTTGATGAGAAAATTTGCTGTGGAAGATCACGATGTACTCTGCAACTTTGCCAAGGTAATGGGCCAAAGAATGATCTCGCCCAAATGCATCGCGAACATTACCCCATAGAGATGAGAATTCATCAAGCTCAAATGCATCCTGCAATAATTCAACAAACATTAGAAGACCAACAAAACAAATTATACCGAAAGAACATCAAAATAAAAAATATTGTTCGAACTTACCCCACTACAGCGTCATCGGCTTCTATCCCTTCCTCATTTGCAATGTTGATGGAACCAGGTGATGTAAGATGTTCCATTTGGGAGGTGGACGCTTTCTTCTGATGTGTGTTGGAGGTGGAAGCTTCTGCATGAGAGCATTGTGCATCATATATGGACATGTCTGCATCCCTCATTGAAACCAACATCGTCAAGAGAAACTCTTCCATTTTCTGGTCTTTGGAATCTAAAACCTCGGGATCTTTGACACTTGTGTCAACATCGAACCCAGATAGGACTCTGAGTGCCTCATCCTCTCGTAGTCCAAAAAGAACCTCTATGTCATGGAGGAATACGTACTCTTCTCCATCGATGAGGAGGGGGGACAAGGACCATAATTCTAATTCTGGGTCAGCGGTCTCTCATGCATATTCTTGCTCTACTAGGGGCTCTTGAAGTAGGCTCAATGATTTAGCTACTTCCATCTCCTCTGTTCCATCATCAAGACTCTCTTCCATGTACATGACCGAGTCTAGTGAGCAGATCAGTAGTTCTACTAGAGGGGGTGCTAGACGATGAGGTTTCTTCCTCTAAATTTCCTTCTTGGAGAAGCAAGATGAATGTCATCTCCCATGAAAGGAAATTTATTGCCTGTATTTCCTGTGATCCATGTGTCTAGGATGTCTTGAACTTCGACCATCCTAAACCTTTCCTCTGTAAGGTTGTCACAAAAACGAGCCAAGTGCTTTACAAACTTGGGTTCCTCTAGGAACAGATACTTTATGTAATCTATGGGAACCCATCTCTTTGAAGGGTGGTCAAGTGTATAAGCAAAATTTGAGAAATTATTTTGCATGTAGGGGATGAGATGTGAGAAGTCATCCTTGGCTCGCATATATGTGCCTAGGACATCTAAAGTCCTATTAAACACTAAAAATAGCTCTTCCTCACGATTTGCAAATGATGTTCATGAGATGAAGTCATGGAATGCAGTTCTAGCTGAATCCATGGCAAATAGCTGATGGAGGGAGTAACTTTTGAGGGTGGGAGTTTCTATGGCTCTCTAAACATGAAAGTGAGAATGTGATGTAAAAAGGGCTCTTACCCCTTAATTTCAAAAATTTACAGAATTTAACTTACATAAGGGAGTATTTAAAATGATTTCAGAAAAAAATTACAGATTTGTATAAAAAAAGGGTACATTTTATTAATGAAAAATCTATGGATAAGGGATTTTACAAATAATCCTTGAACGCACGTGATATAGAGAGTTTATACATAGTGACCCCCCCCCCCCCCCCGAGAATGAAATTGGCACTATGCATGCACTTCTCCACACAGCGGCTGATCTTACCACCATTTAAGGTAAAGTAGAAGGACTCTGACATGTTGTCCTCCATGACCAATAGGTGTTCTTGCACATCCCTTAGAGTCCATTGCGACATGACATTCACATTCTTGACATCTCCCTCTTCAACATCAATAGACAAACTTACCCCCATATTGTCTTTATCATTAGAGTCCAGGGGAAGCCACCGGCCATTTGTTTTCTTCCAGTGCCTGTACTAAAAAGCTGAATACAACATTTGGCATGACAAATGGTATCTAATAACCACATTGTCTTTACTTGCATGACATTGAAACAATCACCCTTTTGGTTGCCTGACCTAGTTCCCCAATTCATCCCAAGTAAATCTTCAAGAGCATTTTCACCTACACGCTTAGAGGACCACATAGTTTTTGTTCTATGCGTATGTATATTCTGAAACAAAGAAACAAAATGTGCAGAGGCATAAACCAAGATAAACTTGAACATTTTGGATCCCAATGTAAACTTCATGGCCATGCCCACATCCTTTGCAATCTTGTCCTTGTACAATTGTAATGTCCTCGAGTCCACATTGCTGCAATCCATGTCTTGAAGTTGTGGTGGTGCAATGGTTTGCAGATGGCCATAGCTTGATGATGTCATTGGAGTGATGTATGTTTCATTATACCAATACAAATTCTTCATTCGGCAAGGAGGCCAACTTCTCCCCAGCATGCATTTGCTTACCTAAATCCTCATGAATCGTAGTGAACTTGCCTATGAATGATTCAACTAGTTCACACTCCTCGAAGTCCAAAGGGAAAGCATCTGCCACCATGAATAAGAGCTCTTAGAAACCAAACACAAAATTTCCAAATGGACTCATTACACTTATAGGTGAAAATTTTACATAGATAGAAAGGCTCATAATGTGATGGTATCCTAGATTGATTGAATGATAGAGGAAGCCGCATATCTTTTCCCATGTAAACATGTTGCACTTTTGTGAGCCATCCTTTCTTCCCAAACTTGAACTTCAAGATGCACCCCTTCCACTCATGCAAGATGTCACCTCTCTTACTCTTGGGAAGATTATGTGGACCTTTGGCCAATCCTTTCATCATCTTTATCTAGTCATTTAAGCTGTAGGTGCAAGGGATCCACTCATCCAATGAATTTCTAGTGTTGTGGAAGACACAAGAGGTCACAACATTGCATGTCTTGTAGCCTTGCTCCTCACCATGCTTGCAAAGGTTGCAATAGCAAGAATGGGACTCCTACATAGGGCAATGCAGATCCAATAAAAGAGGGAGAAGGAGAGGGATAGAGCAACAGCAATAGAGGCACAGAAGAGGGACATAGAAGCTCCAACAAAGGCACAAAAGAGGGAGAAGGAGAGGGACAGAGCAGCAACAACAGAGGCACAGGAGAGGGAGAAGAAGAGGGATAGAGCAGCTCCAACAGAGGCACAAAAGAGGAAGATGTAGAACAAAGTAGCACCAACAGAGGCATAGGAGAGAGGGAGAGGAGAGAGAGAGAGAGAGAGAGAGGACCTGCAACAAGCAGGCCAGTGCAGGAGGGAGCAGAGAAAGAAGGGGAAGAGGGAAAATGCATGGGATTTGGTTCAAGTGGAGGGATTTGGTAGGCTAGACCAGAATAGTGGGGAGCAGAGGCCCTAGAAAGAGGGAGGGGAGGAGGAAAATTCACCAAAAGGGCCCTATCATCCCATTGAAGGTAGTTTTGGGCTCATGTGGGGGAGCTGCACTTGGTACGAGTGTCAAACATGGGTTAAGAGGGGGGGGATGGTTTGGGTGGTCCCTAGTGTAAGGGGAGCAACCAATAGGGGCTCTCTGTAGGCTTGCCCACCCTCCACCTCAACATGCCATTGCCCCACACCTTCTAGCACTCTCATTGATACACTCAAATCACTCTCTAATCCCTTAAATTTTGGAAACACTAATTGGAGGCCCTTTTGAGACTCCATTTCTCCCCTAATGTTGTCCTTCCTACATATCTTCCAAATTTGGCTTATTATATCCACAAATAGATGAACAGCTTGCTGTGTAGCAACATATTTGGGTGGATTCACATCCTAGAAAGTGCTTCTCCTCATTTCCACATTCCTCATGGGTGTCTTATGCATCTTCTTCTCATTCAAGACCACATCATGTCTTCATATGATTTTCTTTGCTTCTGGATCCTAGAGACAATAGCCCATCTCTCCACTTTCACCATAACCTAGAAAGATGCATTTCCTAGACTTAGGATCTAGCTTCTTTCGAAGCTCTTTGGCACATGTGCATATGCCTCACACCCAAATACATGCAAATGAGAGTAAGAGGGCTTCTTATCACTTCATGCCTCTTTAGGAATACCACCATCCAAACTCTTACCAGGTGATCTATTGATCACATGCATTGCAATCTTCGTTGCCTTAGTCCAAAAACCACCGAAAAGACTTGCATTGGAAAGCATACATTGCAACCTTTCCTGAATGGTGCGGTTCATCCTTTTTGCAATTGGATTTTGCTCTAAATAGTGTAACATCTAATTTGAGAACTGTAACCTCAAAAAGAGAATTCTAGGGGAATCTTTGAATTTTATGTTTATTTGAAAAAGATGGCCTTTTTGCGCGATGGTTTTTTTAAAAATACATAAAAACCATGCTTTTTTGAAATTTTGCCGACAAAGTTTTTTGGAAAACGGGCACAAACACCTACAATTGGAATACCAAAATTGCAAAAAATACATTAATTTTTTTAAACCAATACAATAAGGGCTTATTCATCCAATGCACATAAAAGGATCATAGCATAACACATTTCAAAATCCTAAAAAGGTACAAATCACATTGTTGCACAAACATACATGCCACTGATCCTACAAAGAATAGTACTCATCCTCTGATCCTACACCTTCAAATGCACTAGAGCCTAAGCTTTGTGGGGTAGAAGTTGAAGATCCTTCCTCCTCTAGCCCATCTACTAGAACATTCTCTGAGTCAAACCTAGGCAAGTTTAGCTGCACCCTCTTTTTTGCATGGCGTGTCTTGGCTTCCATTTGTTCACTGCATCTGATTAATGTCTTTGGAATTTTTTGGGATATTATGTATTGTGTCTCCTTTGGCAAATGCCCGGCTTGTGTTAATTGAAATGCATATACCAAAATATCTACCTCATCCAATTGTAGAGTATCAATTCTTGGACAATCACCCTCTTCCCTTTTTGGCCATGCTTCCTTGTTATCACCATCTTTGGGTTATATCAACCCGTGAAAGCATCCATGGACTTGGTGAAAAACCAATGCACCTCTATTGACTTGGTGTTTGAACCTTCCTTTTTGACTTTCACAACTTTAGCAATCCAAAAAGGAAATCCACTAGGATCATTTGTTGCAAACACAGCAACCCATCATACCCATTGCAAAGTCCTCGATGCTACCACTCCACATTTCTTGAACCCTTTCCCTAGCTTTTTTGGACTTTCTTGCTCCCAGGTACATTTCTCTCTCCTCCCCAAGATAGTTCTTCTTTGAAGGTGCATGTAAATGCACACTTGAATAAGCATTCATACATGCATTTACAAAATCTTGTTCAATGCATTGTGGCCAATTAAAATCTGACACATCTTGGGGGTCATTTAGTTAGCGATTTGATAAGTTTTTGGGATGTAAAGAATGGATTGAATTGTTTCAATAGACAAGTGTTCTTAAGACATTTGAGAATCCATATGCGTTGAATGTTTTGAAGAAGGAGGCATTTACTTTTTCCCATTAATTTGATGATATTTTTTAATTCTTTCAGTACTTTATGTGATACTACAAAGTTTAACGTAAGAATTCTGATAAGGTTATGTTACTACACATAGGAATGAAAGTTGTATCATGTAGTTTTTCTATTGAAAATAAAAAGTCAAAGGAAGGAAAATAATTATAGACTTCTTGACTTTTCTAAATACATTGATATTGTGTTCTGTAGTCGAGGTCCTTCATAATTTGCAGGCATTATGTACCAAAATTGATAAGATTTTAAAAGTTTTGAAAAAGCCACTACACAAAATATGACCTTTTTTTGAAAAAGTTATAATTTTAATGAATTTCTAAGGGAATCTTAAAACGGGTACCAATGTTACATACCTAAAATAGATGTTACATTGTTTCTAGAGTACAAGGGGATGTGAGCTCTCTCTCGATCCCATGTGTATCACAGAAATCTAAAAGTCATGAGAGAGATATCTCCACCATTGTCAATCTATAGGCATTTAAGCATTCTACCTGACCAATTTTCAACCAAAGCTAGCCATTTCTGAAATACTTGGAGCTTATCGCTCTTCTGAGCCATAGCATAAGTCCACAATTTCCTTGTTGCTTCATCAATGAATGTCACATAGTATTCAGCCCCGCCTCATGACCGTGTAGGCATGGGACCACATACATCTGAATGCACCAAATCAAGCTTTCAAGCTCTTTCTTTCCCCTTCTTTTGTGGCATGATTTAGTCTTCTCCCCATAGAGACAATGCTCACAAAATTCAAAGTCACAAAAACTCAAATGTGGTACATATCCCAAATGGCATAAGAGTTTTATTCCATTTTGGCTCATGTGCCCCAACTGACAATGCCACAAAGAAGTACTTGACTACTCAATTATTGCAACAACATGATCGGATACCCCTATTACATCATGTAAGGAATACAATGTCCCACACTTTGCACCTCTTGCCAAAACCATAGAGTCCTAAATTTTCCAACTCTGAAAGCCAAAGGTGGGTTGAAAACCAGCATCATCTAGCTGACCTACTGAAAGTCTGCCCATAAAAATTTATATTCTAAGCCTGAAGTTGGCTGAAAATAATATTGAATTCATCCAAGTGAGAAGCAATGGAGACCCCTTCCTTCAGTTGCAGCTCAAACAATCTCTTCATGAGGTAAACTTCATTAGAGGTAGTTTCCTTCTCATGAGTGGCACATAATTTCTTCCACAATTATTCCATAGTTTGCTTGTTTACTACTGTGAAATAAACTGACTTTGCAAGGTGAAGTCTAATAGTAGACTTTGCTAATGCATCCAACTCATTTGAATCATCCTCAGACATAGTTGCAAGCTTAGCTACAATCCAGGATTGCATATTCACGTAATCACATGAATTTTTTTGTGATTATGTGTCATGATGATGTATTAATAGGAACACTATCGGTAGTAGTGCTAATAATACTGCCGATAGAGTGACACATTATTACTAGCGGTAGTAGTAACCATATTGTCGATACTTTTACCACCGTCGATAGTTTAAATATAACTGCCGGTAGTATTATTACAACTGACGGTATCGTTCTTCTTACTGCCGATAGTACTACTGCTATCGACAGTAATCTTCAAACTACCGACCGTAGTACTACCGCCCCAAAATATATGCCAACTGCCGGTGTCATTTCCCACTAAGAGTGGATTGAGAAGAGGTAAAAATCCTCCTCTCTCCATGTTTTGGCCCTAGGGGCCTGGTTCAAGAAGTGGTTTCTGGTCCCGCATTCTGAATAGGACCAGGAGCTAGTTGGGACCATGACCTAGAACTAGGTTTCCTTGGCCCTCCACATAAAGGGGGGGTGGGGTGTTAATCAAATTTTTTATGAAATTATCTTGCATTTCTTGCATGCATGCATTGAAATCAAATTTTTTACGAAATTATCTTGCATGGATGCATTGAAATCAAATTTTTATCAAATTTTTAACGAAATTATCTTGCATTTCATGCATGCGTGCATTGAAATCATTTGCATTTCATGTAATTAAAAAATTTGCATTGAAATCATTTGCATGCGTACATTGAAATCATTTGCATTTGCATTTCATGCATGCATAGGGTGGGAGCTATTGTTAGATGCCTGCCTACTCACTTTTGTGTGGCAACTGTAGCTGTTTGCTAGTGTCAAGCAAGAAAGCTTTCCACACACACACAACAAGATTAATCGCAAGCATGGCCTCAACCACCAGCATTAAGAGAAAAGTAGAGGAAGATCTAAGTAAGGGTGAGCGCAAGAGAGTGATGAGAAGCATTCGGGATGCCTTTTTTATTAGGGTGTGCAACATGGAGGAGAGTGAGACGGAATCAACCCTATCTAGTTTCGAGGGAGTTAGCACTGTGAAGAGGAGGATTCTTGGTGCTGCTAAGAGGAGTTTGCACTCTAAAGGTCATGATGACCTTGCGAGCGGGGTGCAATGGGAGATAGATGCCATGCTTTGGGTTGACAGCTTTATTGGGAATGTAGAGTCCTTCTTCAATGAAGCATGCAATGCAGACCATAGTCTTGCACAAGAGTTTGATGTCTTCAAATTAACACAATGGACGAGTGTATGGGCCAAGCACAAGAGTAAGGTTGTTGTGTCAGATCGCTGTGTCATAGTGGCTAAGAGCTGGGAAAAGAAGCATGTAGGAAGCTTATGAGTGAGCTACGTCCTTGGCTGCAGGTGAAGAGCAGTTAGCCTCTATACCCTCTCAACCATTTAGAGGTGATGAGGTTCAAAGTTCACAACACATGGCTAGTAACATAGACAGAGTGTCAATCTTGGCCTATGTCACAGAGAGGGAGATCCAAGTTGGCAAGAAAATTGGCTCAAGATCCTATGGCACCGGTTGGTAGGAGCTACAGGGTTGTCACATCACGTGGAATATGCCAGAAAGAAGTACAAGGGCAATATTGGGGTGCATACACAAGAAGCAAGGAGAGAACAACTCATGCATATTTTACACCCAGTCCTTGTACGCGTGATTGCAACAACCCGAGAAGAGCCACTGTGGACCATCACACCATACTTTAATGGCGGTAGCTTGTTGAAGTTTCTTCAAATTCTACCAATGAACCAGGGCAAGTTCACATGCTACTTCCACCATGTTCTAAGAGGAGGAGCGGATCTGATGGCCACAACAATCAAGGAAGTCCAAGCTACATTGGAGAAGGAAGATATTGCTCGAATCAATAGAATCTCCTCCATATCATCCATGCACTTGTGGATGGTTTGGGAAGGTTGCACGCAAGAAGGTGGATGCACATAGACCTACACCCTGGCAACATCTTATTGGATTTTGTTGGAAAGTCTAGATGTCGAGTAGGTATCATAGATTGGGGGATGGCCATGCACTTCTCGGAGAGTCGAAAGGCATTCAAGCATCTAAAGAAGCAATATTTGGAGACAAATGCCGACTTTGATGAGAGAGTTCGCATGAAAGAGGAAGAGCATGGGCAGAAAAAGTGGCTTGCACCCGAGCTACAAGAAGGAGCCTTAAGAGGCAGATATACATGCCATGCAAATACCTATGCATTGGGATGGATCATTGTTGAGATGATTCAATTTTTTGAAGATGCCTGGGGTTATATTGACAATGATCGAAAAATGACTCCCTCTCATGTTATTAATGCCATTAAGCGTCATGCGCATGAACAAATGATGCATCACATTGCCGATCAGAGAAAGCTGCCTATAGAGACCAGTGATATCTTAAAGAGAGAAGAATGTGAGGGAGAATTGGCTACTATGAGGCCTATGGAAGAGATGCCTCTGTAGAGGAGTGTGGGTAAGAAGAGATGCATCATGGCACAAAGAGTGAGAGCACAAGTGAGGCAAAATCCATGTATTAGAATGAAGGAATGACCTCCATTTTATAGAAAGAGAGGATGGTGTAGGCACAGGCACCTCCCCTAAATCAGTGGCAATCAACCCCTACATCAATGGGACTGGCCTAAATCAAAGGAACCTCCCATGTGGGGGCCTTTGGCTTACATCATCACTTAGGTTACACACTAGACACATCATAGTACTAGATGTGCCTCTACAACACACACACACAAACATGTGACTTCCCTAGATGCACACATGCACCATAGAGCAAGCCCTTGACCATACTTATCCCAACATACCCCCCTCAAGGGTTTGCCGCTTGCAATGTCAAGGATATATCTACATTCATAGTTTCTCATGCCATCTCGTGGTGGTCAAGGATAAATCTATGTCTAGGATCTCATGCTAGCAAAGGTGCCCAAGGGTCAAGGTTCACAAAAATGGGATAGACCAAAACACACATATCACATGGCCTACATCATATGGTGACCAGAGGTTATTTACAAAAGACAAAACACATAGCATTATTTTTGGAGTACTACTCCAGGCAGAGAACCTCAAAATTTGACCAAGTGATGGTAAACAAAAATTCAAAGACAAGTTGCTCAAAAGGCAAAGTCCTTGTCTTCTACCACAAAGTTGGATGCTTCATTTGTTGATGGAGTTCTCTCTTCAACCAGATTTGTCATAGTCCTCTTCTTCTCATTGCAAAACTTTTCAAAGTGATTATTCTTTCTACAAAAAGATGCCATCTATGTTCTGGATGTACGGCCTTTTATATTATGTTAAGATTGCAACATTTGAAAACATTGTCCAAGATTGCAACATGTACATTTTGCATAGCATATGTCACATCTTCATCTTTCATCAAGCATATTTCGCGTGACATTTGCATCTTGTGTCCTATCGAGGTCCTATCTCACACAAGATGAACTCACAAATATTGAATTTGATGCATGCAGACTTTGCATACTACACTCAGGGCATTTATCTATACTATGCTATCCAAACTACAGTATCTGCGTTACACTATTCAAAAATGTCACAAGGAGAGGATACTCCTCCTCCTCATAGGGAGGAGGAAGTCTCTAGAAGAGCAAGCAAGCGTCAATTAACACAAGAGGAGGTTAAAGAGGAGGCTGGACATGCCGAGTATCAACAATTATAATTCGAGTGGCTATGCAGGATTGCCAGTGCAGTGCCAAAGGATGTGCCAGATGCACGTACATCCGCGTACATTCAACCTGGAGGTCTGTATGTTTAATAATTCAATTTTTGTTTAAAGATAGTACCAATAAGCATCTAACTAGAAATCAACACCATGGCCATTGATTTTGCAAGCATGCAATGGAAAGAAGTAAAGAAGCTAGTCTCCAAACAAGAGCTCCAGGCAATTTGGCCCTTAGAGGCAAATGAAGAGGCACAGTCAGGCAAGGAGATGCAGAAGAACAGAGGGAAATGGAAGCACCCCAACCCAAGCTTTGGACCAGCACGAGAGGTGGAAGATAGCCAATTGTTGAGATGAACGGATTCGGCAAAATGCCAAGCAAATCTACATCGAGGTATATGGAAATCCCCCACACCATAATGAAGTGGTGATGTACTTCCCCAAATTCTTGTATGCGCACTTCATTAGAAGTATACAGCTGGACTTCTCCTGTTACAAGGACAAGCATACACGTGGTCATACAAAAGTGAAGATCACCCAATCACAATTGTCTAGGGCATTGGAGGACGCACGTGGCCCACTAGAGCAACAAGTGGTGCAACTTCACGAAGAGAATGTGGCCCAGTTCAGAAGGTCCAACGCCTAGAAATTGAAAGACTATGAACCAAGCCAGAGTTGCAGAATGAGATTATTCTCTACATGCCCAATTGAAAAACTTGGAGGACCTCAACACATGGTTTCGGCAAGAGTCCCACGAAGCACATGCAACACTAATCGGAGATGCAAGCATGGAGGTGTGGTTAGCTATTTGTCGCCATCTATCCTCACAACCATATGCCATGGAACCCCTTCCCTCCGATAGCCCAGATTATTGCTTATGCCCAATATGCCAATGCTTTTTTGATAATTGTATTGGGCTATTACTCTCTGCCTTGTGGCCATAAATTTCATCTTTATTGTCTAGTAGATTACTTGCCAACTAGATCAATTTGTCCACTTTGTAAAGCCCAAATATCAATGGAATTGTACATGGTGTTGGGATTAGGAGAGTTGTATCCAGGACCATGACATTGAATGAAGTTGTACATTCTCTTTATGATGGGAATATATGTATACAATCTCTTTATGATAGACATATATGCCTTTGTTTTAAGTTCATTGAAGTTCTATGATGGTGTACTATATGATCTAGTGGAATTCATTTATTTAAATGCTTGGGGATTAATTTATATGCATCCAATGTTCATAATTATTTTGCACTATGCAATCCCTAAATCCATCACATGCAATCCTAAAGTCACATGCCTCCATCACATGCAATCCTAAAGTCATCAATTGTAATAGTGTCAATATATTATTTCATAATAAATAATTTAAGGAAGGCTATGGTCATTGAAAACAAATATAATCCAATGGTCATATTCATTTGCATCCATCCTAATACTTATAACCTAAAACCATGCATCCATGATCCATCATATTACTTAAAACCTAAACCCATGCATCAATTGGAATTTGGAATTTAAAACACTATGCAATTCCTAAATCCATCACATAAAATTCTAAAGTCATTAAAAAAGAATGTTACCAAAGGCAAACAATATAAAGTAAACTTTAATCGTGATAAACTATTAAAGTAAACTTCAAAAGTATTTTCTATTTGCCATTGAAATATAATTATATGCACTTTCATCACAAGCGCTCTCTCTCTCTCACACACAATTAAAACTTATCTCTAAACTTAAGTCATTAAAGAAAAATGTTACCAAAGACAAGAAATTAAACTTTGCAAATGCTTCTTCCACACGTTGTTGCATAGGATTCTATTGCATATGAGACAGAGTGGTATGCCAGTTGCCATGCTCTTGATCAATTGAACTTGGTTGAGAGCACAACAATTGGCATTACCACCCAGAAGCCTATGCAATGGCAATATGAAAGAATCAAAGCCCAAACCCTAAACACAAGATATTTACAATGCACAACAAGACAATTCTTATCCAACCTGTAACCGCCACCTGAAGTCAAAAAACAAAAACACATTCATAATACAATGAGACATTCAAAACCCTATTGCCATCATTGCCACAATTCATGAGTCACTATCCTCATCATGTTCATCATCAATGCCCTCATTTTTAGACCCATGTGGAAGGCGAATATTATTTCCTTCATCTTTATCAAATTCATCCTCCTCATCGCTATCATCCTCGGATGTTGCACCATCAGTCCCAGTTTCATCCTCTTCTTGGGGTTTTGGAATTTGCAACGATGGGACTGATTTAGGTTGTATAGCATCTAACAGGATATCGTAGGTCCATTTTAGAACCTTCTCCTCATATACGACATCTCCTAATGTTTCTAGGATTTTATTATTAGCATAGATGTACACTAACTTCTCAGCCCGATCCTCTAGAAGTCTATTTTGTAAAGTACTATGAACGTACTTGTAATGACTCCAGTTTCTTTCTAAGACCCAATTTGAGCATGTCTGAGAAAGAACCCTCATTGCAATCGGATGTAGAAGCTCACACGTGCCACCATTCATCATCCACCATCTCCAAGCAGATGTAGCTTCTGCCAATGCTTGAACATCGCTCCTTGCATCGATACTTGGCTAACTCATTACAACACTTTGCAAACTCATGGTTGTGGGGATAATATTGTCGCACCACCTTATGAAAGTCATGCATAACAATTGGGATCTCTTCAGGCTTCATATTCCACCACTCAAAGTACCCAACATTATGCAATGGATTATGAGCTTGCTCGGGGGATTCACTCTTCATGAAAGGGGGACGTCACCTGTGTGCATGAACTTCAAGAAAACCCCCTATTTAAGATCCATGTAGGATGATAAAACACCCCTATTTAAGCTTATAAGATACCACCAAAATTCTATTATGTCCCCCCTTTCCTTAAATCTACATTCTTTCTCAAGCATTTAGATCGCATAATAAGTAATGTATAAGCTTATGCCTCATTAAAAGAAACCCCCCTATTGTACACTCACGTGATATCATAAGTTTCCTCTTGTGAACCCCCCTGGTGAGCTTGCTCCCATCATGGCCTAAACAATTGCTACAATTCCTTGCATTTCGTGGCATTAAATGGTATTTTCACATTCTCTTGGCCTGGGCGAGCAGGGGGATTCCTCGCAATAAGAGCTTGCTCAATAATCCAAAACTACATCCATGCCTTTTCAATTGCTGGAGACTTTGAGTCCAATGCCCTAAGTGCATATAAAATTGGTTTCATAGCATTACCGGCATCCTCAAACTGTTTCCATAATGCAAGGGATCCCAATGTTTCTTTCAGGTCATGCATTTTCTCCTTTGTTGCCCTATCGGTCAATTCTGACATCCATCGTTCAAATCATCACAATCAAATGTCTCTATAAGAAAACTCCTATTTTTCACCAGAGATTGCAAAGTGTAGAAGTACATAGCAAATCTCATGGTTGCTAGCAATTGCAACATGGTAGAACCATGACGAGACATAAAGATTGCTTCAAGACGTTGCTTTGATCATACTAACTTGACGATGTCTTGAGCCTCACAAACAATCTCTTTGAACCATGGCACTTGTTTATACCAATCTTTCAATGCAAGATTAAGAGTATGTGTACAATACATAGATGCATATAAATTGGTATACTCCCTTTTGCAACATTCTTCCAACCTTTTTACAACTCTTGGCATTATCGATGACAACCTGAACAAACTTTTCAAGGCCTAACTCTCTTATAAACTTGAATAAAACATTAGCCATATATGTCCCCGACTTCTTTACATGTGAGGCATCAATCGATGTGTGGAAGGCCTTTTGGAGTTCTCTCCTCTATGGATAAAACTAATCTAAGCTATACCAACCCTTGAATCGAAGAAAAAGCAAGAAATAATTTCTTTTTCATATTCATTTTAATAGGTTACCTGCAAGACAAGAGTTATAAACAAATTTTGATTCTTTTTATATATATTTAAAGTATATTTAATTTAGCAAAACATTTTAAACTAAATTAAATATACTTTAAATATACATTTATACTAAAATATAAATACATTATTGAAGATATTTAAATTTAAATTCAAAAATACAAAACAATTATATATTAAATTCATTAATTTTGATTTAAATAAAAAATATATATACAAACTAATGAAATAAAGATTATGTAAATAATTAAAAATAAAATTATAAACTAACATAAAATAATTAAATTATAAAAATAAATTAATTAATAAGCAAGAAATAATGTAAGAAGTAAAGCCTCAATGGTGAAATGGTAGACATCCAAAAAATCCTTCATTTTCTCTCTCTCTCTCTCTCTCTCTCTCTTTTATACATACATGCATACATACACACACACACACACACACACACACACATATAAACACATACATACATTTTAATAGGTTCCCTATAATACAAGAGTTATAAACAAATTTTATTCATTTCATATATATTTAAGGTATATTTAATTTGCCAAAATATTCTAAAATAAATTAAATATATTCTGGTAATTTAAATATACATTTATATTAAAATGAATTAAAAACTAAAAATATGAATTAAAAACAAGTACTTATGGTATGGGAGTGCCACTTTGCATATGCAGGTCAATAAGACCTAGGTAGAGGCCCGTGCAAAGTATTGTGCCCATCGGATATGATTTTCATGGTTAACCAAGCATTAAACTCTGTTTTTGCCTTAGTGTCATGCACGAGCATCAAAAAACATTGTGCTAGGTGTGTTATTCCAACAAGTACTTATCAGATTGGCACGCCACATTGCATGCAACTTAATACCACCTAGTTTGAGGTGTGTGCAAAGTATTGTGCCCATCAGATATGCTTTGCATGATCGATCACGCATTATGCACCATTTTTTCCCTAGTGTTATGCACAATTGTCAAAACACGCACTTCCAGGTGTGTTATGCGAGCAAGTACTTATGGGATGGGCACTCCACTTTGCATGCAAGTAAATACCACCTAGGATGAGGTGCGTGCAAAGTATTATGCCCATTGAATAGGCTTTGCATTGTCGATCAAGCATTAAACACCGTTTTTACCTTAGTGTGATGCACATCCGTAAAAAAGCACTCCTACATCTGTTCTCCGAACAAATACTTATGGAATGGGTGCACCACATTGCATGCAACTCAATACCACCTAGGTTGAGGTGTGTGCAAAGTATTATGCCCATCGGATATGCTTTGTGTGGTCAATCAAGAATTAAACATCATTTTTACCGCCTTAGTGTCATGCACAACCATTAAAAAACACGGTCCTAGGTGTGTTATTCAAACAAGTACTTATCGGATGGTGGCATCACATGGTATGCAAGTCAATACCATCTAGTTTAAGGCGTGTGCAAAGTATTGTGTCCATCGGATATGATTTGCATGGTCGATCATGCATTATATATCGTTTTCCTCCCAGTATTATGCACCACCATTAAAAAATGTGCTCTCAGGTGTGTTATCTGAACAAGTACTTATGGGATTGGCGTGACACCATTTTTGCCTTAGTGTGATGCACATTCGTAAAATAACACAATCCTAGGTCTGTTATCCGAACAAATACTTATCGAATGGGCATGCCACATTGCATGTAACTCAATACCACCTAGGTTGAGGTGCGTGCAAAGTATTGTGCCCATTGGATATGCTTTGTATGGTCGATCAAGAATTAAACATCATTTTTGCTGCCTTAGTGCCATGCACAACCATAAAAAAACACGATTCTAGGTGTGTTAAATTCAAACAAGTACTTATCGAATGGGGGTGTCACTTTGTACGCAAGTCAATACCATCTATTTTAAGGCATCTGCAAAGTATTGTGTCCATCGGATATGATTTGCATGGTCGATCACGCATTATATATCGTTTTCCTCCCAGTGTTATGCACCACCATCAAAAAATCCGCTCCCAGGTGTGTTATCCAAACAAGTACTTATGGTATGGGTGTGACACTTTGCATGCACGTCAATACCACCTGGTTAGAGGCTCGTGCAAAGTATTGTGCTCATCGGATATGATTTGTATGGTTGACCAAGCAATAAACTCCGTTTTTGCCTTAGTGTCAGGCACAAGCATTAAAAAACACTATCCTAGGTGTGTTATTCCAACAAGTACTTATCGAATTGGCATGCTGCATTGCATGCAAGTAAATACCACCTAGTTTGAGGCTCATGCAAAGTGTTGTGTCCATTGGATAGGGTTTGCATTTTCGATCAAGCATTAAACACAATTTTTGCCTCACTGTGATGCACATCCATAAAAAAACACGCTCCTAGGTGTGTTATCCGAACAAGTACTCATCGAATGGGTGCGGCACATTGTATGCAACTCAACACCACCTAGGTTCAGGTGCATGCAAAGTATTTTGCCCATCAAATATGCTTTGCATGGTCGATCACACATTATACACTGTTTTTCCCCTAGTGTTATGCACAACCATAAAAAAAGTGCTCCCAGGTGTGTTATCTGAACAAGTACTTATGGGATGGGTGCACCACTTTTCATGTAACTCAATACCACCTAGGTTGAGGCGCATGCAAATATTTTGCCCATCTGATATGCTTTGCATGGTCGATCAAGCATTAAACATTGTTTTTGCCTCAGTGTGATGCACATCCGTCAAAAAACACGCTCCTAGGTGTGTTATCCAAACAAGTACTTATCGGATGGGTGCACCACATTGCATGCAACTAAATACTAAATTCTTTATACTATCATTTATAATTCTAAACCGTATAATCACAAATTTAAATTAGAGATTCTATAAACATGAATCCATTATTGAAAACCCATATCCTTATATCACCATCAAATTTTAATAAAATAAAGTAAAAGTAAAATAAAAGAGACTAATTTAATAAAAAGTTACAACTAATATGAAAAAAACTCAAAAAAGACTAATATTTTTTATAATTGTTCCACAGGAAGATGGCGATAGATTTCATTCCTGGGATGGAGCTGATATTATGTTGCCAAAGAGAAGTAGGTGCATTTGCTACAATCCATGATAGTGATCCAAATTCTCTTTGTCATGACTTTCAAAGACTTGGTGAAGATAAGGTTGCAGTTATTGTATCAAAGATTCTTAGTGCACATGTTGAGCATAAGTGTGGAGATATGGAAGTACTTGGAGATGTTATGCCTTATTAAATAATTTATTGCATGGGATAGAGATGAGACTTATCCAACACATATCATCAGGAATACAAAGTGCAATTCTTTGGATTTTAGTGTGGGAGATATTTTGCAAATGATATTATTTGCAAATAAGAACATAGCGGAAGGTCAAGTTTTGGAGTTTAAACACTGGAATCAGTGGTCATTTGCAAAGATGAGGATTGTGAAAGTTACTAATGATGGTATGGATGATAACGCAACGTCATTTGATGGTCCCTAAATTATGAGGAAGGAAAATATTTGAGATGGAACATGAATTTTTGATTAAAAAGGGACATGTGGTTTTTAATGATAAAGATAAGGTATAGTATAATTTCAAAGGACTTAAAGAATATGCAAGCTTTGTCCCTTCAAACGATGATGATTTCAATGGACTTAAGTATAGAAGTGACATCTTATCAGGTTTGGATGAGTTCATTGTTGATACCAAGAAATATAAAGAATTCAGAAGCAATGCTTGCTCTGGAGTGGATGAATTCTTGCATATTGAGAAAGGCAAAGGCATCAAAAGTATTGTCTCTTCAGAATTAGATTATTTCAATGCAATCATCTACAAGAGTGGATGAGTTCAGTGATACTATGAAGGCAAAAGACTTCAAAAGTGATGTCTTATCTGGAGTCGATGAATTCACGCACGTGGAGAAAGAAAAAGATATCATCAGTGAGTTCAGTGGTACTATGAAGGCAAAAGACTTCAGAAGCGATGTCTTATCTGGAATCGATGAATTCACACACGTCGAGAAAGATAAAGATATAATCAGTGTTGTCTTCTCAAACTTGGATGATTTCAATGCACTTAACTATAGAAGTGATATCTTGTTGGGAGTGGATGAGTTCATTGGTCCCAAATAAAGCAAAAGGTTTTAGAAGTGATGTCTCATCTAGAGTGGATGAATTCATACTACACATTGTCAAGGAGTGCAAAGAGTTCCAAAGTGTTGGCTTATTAAACATGGACGACATGGATATTGAGTCAAATGGTCTGAAGATTACTTCAAAGACAAGAATGAAATCAACAAAGGACTATTCGATATTTGACTTTGACAGTGATAAGATAAACGATGCAACATCCCATGAAAACACGATGACAAATAAATTCGACAAGGAGAAGTGTACAAATTCCAAAAAGGATGTAGAGAAGAAACCAACAAAGGACTATTTGTCGGTATTTGACTTTGATTGTAATAAGATGAAGGATGCAACATCCCATGAAAATAAAGTGACAAATAAATTTGACAGGGAGAAGTGTACAAATGTACAGAAGAACCAGACATACATATGCATGAAAAGAAAGTGAGTCCAAGCAAATGTAGAAAAGAAACCAAAGAGAATAAGAGTAATGAATGAAGATGTTTTTCTAAAAGCAATGTGATCTACATGTTGCAAGCGAAGTTGTATGCATTCCATTAACTTACTTGACATCAAGGGATGAAGAGAATAGGTGTGGCAAAGAAGAGGGAGCAAAAGAAATGAATGTTGGGATAAGTATGGTCAAGGGCTTGCTCTATGGTGTATGTGTGCATCTAGGGGAGTCACATGTGTGTGTGTGTGTTGTAGAGGCACATCTAGTGCTATGATGTGTCTAGTGTGTGACCTGAGTGATGATGTAAGCCAAAGGCCCCCACATGCAAGGTTCCTTTGATTTAGGCCAATCCCACTGATGTAGGGACTGATTGCCCCACTAATTTAGGGGAGGTGCCCACATCATCCTCTCTTTCTATAAAATGGAGGTCATTCCTTCATTCTAATACAATGGATTTTGCCTCACTTGTGCTCTCACTCTTTGTGCCATGATGTATCTCTTCTACCCCACACTCCTCTATAATGAATACTTATTCACAACGCTCTCTTGCTTTCTAGTAAACGACACGAAAAAACAAAATTTTGAACAATAGATAAAGCCTCATATAAATGAAAAAACTACTTGCAATAATGCATATCGCATTACTAAAGGATTATCACATGGCACTTATTGGGATTTGGCTAACAAGTAAAGTTTAACATTCATGGGAACATAGGAAGGCCCGAAACAAGAGCCTTAACGGTCTTGGGAACATCAATTTTAAAAGACTACATTCATGAAAATGCTTTACCTCAACCCCATCTATCTGAAATGCATCTTCCGATAGGTTTAACAAAAAAAGAAGTGTTTAAGTCTATTGGAGAAACACAGAGGCAAAGAGGGCATGCTCCAAAATCTTTTCACAATTTGTATACTCTTTAGAAGAAGAGCTTTGTACATGTTAAAATCCCAAAAAGGGAAAAAATGTCAAAGTGCAGTGATTGGATCTAAAGTGAGCACTTGAGAGTGTAACAACATCTCCAAAACAAAGAGAATGATATTTTAAAAAAAGAGAATTTCATCATGGACTTGTTCGGCATTCTAGACTAAAATATGCATTTTGGAAGGGGCAAGCTATTTCTCATCCAAATGAGTACATGTGTGTTATTGTAGATGGTATGGATCATGACACAACAACATTACCTCGATTCATTAATACTCCACCTAAGCTACAAGGAAAATACTTTTTGAAGACACATCTACGTGGAGTGTTAGTGCATGGACTTAAGTTTTTTGCAGACATATGGATTGATTCTTTGTATCTATATGATTAGCAATCAAGTTGTAATGTCAGTTATGAAGGCAATTCATAGTGTACATGCAAAAAAAGGTCACCTACCAGTGAATTTGAGAATGCAAACAATTGCGAATGAGAGAATAAGAATGTACTCTTTTTTGCATTTTGCTCAACGCTAATCACTCATCGAATGTTCAATGAGATTGAAGTTGGGTTTTTGTTGGTTGGACACACAATGAGGATATCGATCAGGTCTTTAGCGCAGTCTCAAGAGAGCTAAAGCACAAGGACATGGAGACAATGGATGACTTGATAAGAAAATGTGGGAGGCAAGTTGGTGGCCGTAAGGAAGGTACAGTATGCTCCATGGTTGAAAGGATGTATGATTGGAAGAGCTTTATTCTACCTTTCATACAAAAAGGTGGTGTTGCCCTGATTGGTCATAACGCTCCATACTACTTTTGCTTTTTCTTAAAGGATGAAAAACCAATGATGCAGTGGCAACACTATTCTCATGATATAACATGGGAACCCGAAGAACCTTACTGTCTCTTATCTTCAATTTTGAGTAAAGAAATGCATCCAGTATAGGCTCCTATAAAAGAATTCAGCAAGAAATCTAAAGGTGGCTTAAATTCTTTTATTACATACAAAGAGGAAATGCTTCGTAGATTTCTTGATTTGAAGCCCTCTTGGAAGGAACACACTGCTGTTGTAATTAAGAAGACCTATCAATTGATAAAGGACCTTGAGAAAATGCAAGCAGATGATGCTAAGGCAAAACAGCCTTTATTTTGGCCAAATGTTAGTAACAACTTGCGCCCATCGTTGATGTCTTTGAAAATGAGTTTGATTCTCTAATCCCACATCCATATTGTGGACCAAGGAAAAGAGAGTTTATGCTAGAAGTAGACATAGACATCCATTGTTTTATTGCAATTCGACCATCGGATGATGAGCATGAGAATGTTAAGTTCTAGGTTGCAAAAGTGGTGGACGTGAGCATGGATGACGAGGGAAAATCTGCAACATTTATAGCACTATGGTATGAGCCAAGGGGTAGGAAGGAGAACCAGGATAACAATACATTATATATTGGCTATTTGAAAAAGGAATGGGTCCCAAACCATGAAGCAGTTTCAGAGCTTTCCACAGTGATAGTATCTTGGAAATCAAGGACAAAGAAAACAAGGAAGCACATGGGATATGATGTAGAAGAAAAAATAAGAATACTGATACCCAGTATTTTGCACATTACAGAGCTTTTGAAGATGCTCGCTAAGGAGGAAGTAGAAGGAGATAGGAGGGAGATAGTGCAAATGCAGAATGCCCATGACAATACCATTCAGGCATCAATAAAGACTCCAGATGACGGTCTTCAGATGAGATTGAATGAGGATGGCATCCAAGCAACAAGTGACGATGAATCAGACATTCAAACAAATAAGTTGCCCATTTGTACTTAACACATTTGTCAAGGCAGAATTGAGTTATTGAAAAGGCTACATGTGTCAAACTCCTTTGTACAAAGACTCATGCAGAGCCATATTTCTTGTAAACATATGACAATGTAAAATTGCAAGCATAGCTATTACTATTTTTGGAGCACATTTAAAGAGTCTTCCATGTCTCTTGTCTATTTTAACCTTTAAATTTTTTAGGACTTCAAGAGTGTTATAGTTTTCTACATCAAATTTTAAGTGCATTCTTTTGGATTAAGTTATATTAATAAGTCTTTATTTTGAAAGTGATTTTTTATGGATTTAAACTAATAACTCACGATGTTCTTAAAACGTGAATAGGATTGTTAAAAACAAGAAGTACAAAAGTAGGATTTAATCAAAGTTTTTGCATTAGTAGTGCACTATTATAGAGACAGATTGTGAATTCTATTATGTGGAAATGATAGTGCCAAAAAGTGAACTTGTGATTCTCGAATGAGATTTTCATAAAGTAAATGTTTCATTTGGGAAGGATTTTTTGAATTAGTCCAAGAGTAGACATATGAGTCCAAAATTAATGAAATAAGTGTTGATAGTACTAAGTACAACATAGTCATGTCAGTGGTGGGCTACATATCAATCTCCTCCTCCTCATCATCATGAGAGAGAGAGAGAGAGAGAAAGATTTATTTGGGAATACAGGTTCATCTATTGTGAGATCTCTTTGGGGCTAAAGCTTGGAGACATATTATTGAGTTTATGTCACAATGGTATCAAAGCTTGGTAAGATTTGTGGTGGGCTACATATCAATCTCCGCCTCCTCATCATCATCATGAGAGAGAGAGAGAGAGAGAGAGAGAGAGAGAGAGAGATCCATTTGGGAATACAGGTTCATAAACTATTGTGAGATCTCTTTGGGACTAAAGCTTGGAGACATGTTATTGAGTTTATGTCACAATGGTATCAAAGCTTGGTAAGATTTGTGGTGAGGGAGAGAAAAAAAAAGCATGAATTTTAATCTATGTTGGAAGTCTTGCCATTTCTTGGCTGCAAATCCTATTTTAAGGTTGAAGTGCTTTTCTTTTTAATGAAGCCTACAACAAACTATTATGGGTTATTTTTAAGGCTAGATACAGTATTAGCCAGCCATCTTGAGAAAATATCTTTCATTGTTTGTTGAGTGCAACATGAAACAGGCTAGCTAACCAACATAATAGGCCCACAAATAACTTACCGAGATTCCAATCATGGATTATGACATGTGCTGTTGATGCAAGGACAAATTTATAAAGTGTGTATTGGGGTTAAAACCATTTTTTTCAAAGAGTCCAATAAGCCCAAATAAGTCAATATAAGCCCATGAACAATGAAAAGCATTATAGATAAGAGGTAACACTTGTGACACACAAAGCCATATTTTTGGACCTATTACTTGCAGCATGGATAAATGAAATGTTTGGACAAGGAAGCTTCTCTTTTTTCCAAAAAGTATGTGGTTCATAGCATCCAATAAAGGGTCTTGTAAGTGTTATAGAATTGTTCAGATAAGTGCTTGAGTGATGGTCATAAGTGGGCTTCATAGCACAATGACATTCAATGGATAAATACTCATTGGTTCACCTTGATCAATGGGTATGTTATGAGAGATACAATTAATAATAAACATATTGTTTATAAATATTGAATCATCCATATATCTTGTTGCTGACAAATGAAACGCTTTAAGTTTTTAAATTCCTTAAGCTTAGACAATTTAAGAATATATTGTAGTTCAAACCAAGCAAGGTAAATATTACACCAAAGTGGTGAGAGCACTAGTACCTTATGGGGATACCTTTGGTTTGTACATATACTTCATTTCCTAATTTAGTAAAACAATTGTCTAAGATAAAGAGGTTTAGATTTTGGCAAAATCTTTGTTTTTCTTAGTAAGCACAAATTGTATCATATTTTTCTTGAAGCCAAGATATCCAATCAAATTTAGAATTTTGATAAAATTTAGGAGATCATCAATAAGGCTATTACTACCTTGGTGGGGTATAGCTTCGTAGAAGGACATAATGTCAAAGGTATAAATCAAGAAAATATGTTGTGGCAAATTAATTAAGAAGTCGTATTGGTTATGGATAACCCAATATGCATTAGTGCGAATGCAAGTAAAAGTAAAAAAGTCTTTATGAAGTTTTTTCGTATATTCTTGGATTCCACTATCAAGAGCTTTTAATAGTTTAGTAATCCAATCGGTGATATCAGAGAACATGCAATTGTGTGCATTCATAGGCCATCTAAAGGATTTTTAATGTATTTTGTGAATACCCATAAGAAAGGGAAAGGTGAGATTGGGTGGAAGTGAGATGTCATAGGATAATGAATATAGTGCAACATTTTCAACCACCACTTTTTTTGAGAGGGAAGCAAAGTCTTTGCTTTGCAGCTAATCTCATAATATTTTTGCAAATTAAAGTCAAAGTTTGAGAGGATTTATCCAACCCACAAATATAAAGATGGTAAGGTACTCAATTTCATCTACAATATTTTGATCATGGAATCAAGATTTTTTATTAGACCTATGTGTTGGGAAATAGGAGGTTAAATTTTTAAGGACAAATTAAATCTCCTTAATACAATTTTCTTGCTCTAGTGTAGGATTGATGCATATCGAGTTGCAAAGTTTTCGCCATGCTATAATGAGTTGTTTAACAATAGGGTAAGGGTTCACTAGGATAGGAGTGATATGGTTAAGTTCTTTCTTCAAGAATTCTTGTAAGACAGGGTGTCTACAAAGCAAGGGTTCAGTAGATAGGAATATGTGAGTACCAATTTTGTCAAAGTCTTGTGTACGTAAATCTTTTAGAGGTAGTGCAGATACAAGAGAGGGAATTAGTGGAGATATCACAAAAAGAGTCTACTGGTTTACAAAAGAGTAGCTGCTAAATTCCTAAGAAATTTCCATCCAAACCCTATATTATATGTAGACAAGGATTTCTTAATATTAAACCTTTCAAACACTTCCATAAAGACTTTTTCTGGTGATATAAAATCAAAGAATTTATTAACAAAAAGGAGATGAATAAATCTTTTAGAATTCTTTTTTTGCCTAAAAGGCACCGATAAATCATTAGCTTTCTTGGTAATGAATCTTACATGTTACTCATCATTAAGAATTCGAGTGCTTTAGAAGTCTCTCCAAAGTCCTTTGAGCCAAAAAATGATCTAGGCTTCTTGGTGGAGTTCTTCATGGAAGCAGAAGTGATTGAAAATCTCTTAGGGCCCTTGTTTTAGCTGGTAGGAGGATTGCTTCAATAGTATTCGCAACAAGAGTATTGTGGAGTCAAGGCAAAAGGGGGGAATTACGATTATAAAGTGCCAGATTGCGAGTAGCTTCTAACATAAAATCATGCAACTAGAAATACACTAAAAGTATTGTTCTAATTTCAGTGGAGAATGAGGCCACCCACCCAATGAAAGCATACATCAAGGCAAGTCCAAAGGAAAAGGGAAATAAGCTAGATAGGTTTTAGAATATTAACCATAAGAGGTGGTCAAGCCAGATAATAGAGGAAGGACAAGTGGAAATGGGATCAGATCTCTTGCATTGGACCTTTAAGAAGGGTCTATATGTATTCCAACAATTCTTAAGGAACTTTCTAGGTTGCTGAAGCTTGTCTTGACTAATAGGCCCCTTAGTTCTAGCTATGGGAACAATACTAGAGCATTTAGAGGGGTCCACATCAAGCTTTGGGACAAAAACACTTATTGTCCAAATTGATGACAAAAACGCCCAAACAGGTACTTGTAAAAGCTTCACTTCAGAATATAAACTTATAGAGCTAAGTTTATTTATGTGTGTGTGTGTGTGTGTGTGAAAAAGTATATAATATACATGTAAGATTACGGCTAAAAGAAAAAATAGGGCATTTGAGCAATTCCAACCAAAGGCAATTGATTAAATTGGGTTAAGGGGCAAGGTTAAGGCGTAATAATTTAAGAGGGATAGGATGCCAATGCATTTCTTATTATGTTAACTTAATCCTCAAACGGTTGGACAACTAATAATCAAAAGTTGTTTACTAACACGAGGGTTCAATGTTGATTACACAATGGAGCATATGAAGGGAAAGTTTTTTGAAACCAACAAAGAGCAAAGAAACGTTATAATTGCCAAATAGACTAGAACATATAAATGGACTTACCTAGATAGACCTAAATTGCTCTTTCGAAATAGCATTTTTAAAATATATAATTGTATATAACACTCCAGATAAACAACCGGTATGGTCCAAACATAAACAATTCCTAAGAAAGAACGAAGCGTATCCGAATAGTCTACATTGGTCGAACCATTAGCTTATAGTTTCTCTAACACGATATGAGTACGTAGGTAAGGGACGACACCTCAGGCTATTTGGCATGAAACATCAGATATAGCTGCATATTGACTGGCACAGTGTAGGGTATGTGCCTCAACCGCCATCCAAGTTACGTCGCCCTAGAGCATCATAACCTTATAGCTCTGAGACAAGCCTATCAGCTACCTTTGGGAATAGGCCCTTAGATGGATAACTTTCGGTGGAAGTTAAGATGTGATTTGGTGCTGCCAACGATATACGTGATGATGGAGCATCTACTCCCACTCCTGTGTGCACTAGCGCTGAACTTCAGTCCAAGCTCCAAGGGCTTACTTTCGATGGCTGCTTCCCCAGGTACATACCACCGACACACCACATGCATATGTTGAACTCCTTTCACGCCATCTATGCTCTATACCACTTTGCCATGTCTGTGGTAGTCCCGTCTCTTCTGTGGCTGCTGCAAGACACGTTCTGGCTGCATAGCGGTGTGTAGTAATCGAGTTTTTTGATGCGAACTCAAAGCGTACATTCGAGAATAGCCCTGTCGATAACTTCTTTTGCCTCCTGCTGCAATGCAACCTATATGCGTGCTCACAGATTAATGCTATCACCACTACTGCGGCTAGCTGCATCACCACTCGTCTCCTCTGTGCACCTTCGGTATACCATATATGCACGTAGTGTTCATGGTATCCGTCACGTAAAAATGATAGCCACGGCTATTGTACGCTAGATCCACTACACTATAGTGTTGTAGGTAGCTTGGATTGGCATATGTATTTGCCTAACATCGATCTGACCCGATTGCCTTTTACGAGCAACTGCTAAAGCTACGGCAACGTCACGCTAGAGTGCTATTTCTTTGGTGATGGGTCAAAAATTCTTCACATCTGGTATACTGTGAAGGCACACGTATGAGTTGCTTTCTGGGAATCGGTTCCTACGTTCGGTGTTATTGGGTACTCTCTCTCTTTGTTGGATACGGGTACTGAGCATACGGGATAGAGAAATTATATTCTTTACTTGGTGATCTGTTAGATATGATGTGCCTCAGTTCTCTACTTATGTGGATCGCCTCTGCTCGCTACCCGGCGGATACCATAGTTTGCAGGAACGTCTTGGATCTGCGCCTCAAGCTACTTCTGTAGTGCTAGCGACTTGGTTGGGTAGCCGTTGATCTTCTGTTTCGAAAACTAGTTAGGGAGGACTAGTTAAGGCTCTTAAACGGCATGTTCACATAATTGTGCATGCCCATTGGCATTTAGAGAATCTAGTAAGTTAAATCTCATAACGGCCCCTAAAAAATCCTTGTAAATTTAACCCCCTCAAAATAGGTACTTTAAGGACTTTTATGAAGAGAAAGAAGTTGGAATGTAAAAATTTAATGGTTAAGGGTAAGCAATGGGAATGCGACTTTAAGCAAGATTCTTGTTAAGAAATTTTCATGGTCAAGATCAACTCGGAACTATACAACATGGGTACTCGTTTGAAAGGCCTTGAAAAGAAGAATCTATTGTGACCTTAACTTTAAAGGACGAACTTTGGATTGATGAGATAAACCATTTTGTATGAAAAATACCTCGAAATTTTTTGTTAGGACCACTGAGTGCATAACATAATGGGTTACCGATGGGAATGCAATACCCTTGTTAAGATTAACCTAAACTTAACTCAATCGGTTATGTTAAGATCACTAACATAACCTAACTCGTAGTGGGAATAGGCCCTAAACACGTCAGGAGTGATTAAGGAATGCTTATCTTATATCATCTAACTAACCATCCAACAATTTTATCCACCCATAAGGATAGAATATGCATGGGGAACTATAAGAACCCTCATGGCGTACATTCATTGTGTCTATGCATAAATGTGCAAAAATGTATGTGTCTTGTATGCTAAGTAAAGAGAATATCCAAAAAAATACTCACACCAAAAGAATTTCTTAACATAGAATTATGAAGGCACATAAGAGATTATATGACATAGGAATTTGAAAACATAGAGAACTTAAATTTACAACAGAAAATTAATCACATAGGACAATATATCTCACAAAAATTATGCTTTAAATATTAATCTTAAGGAAAATATACCCTTAAGAATGTCCCTTTAAAAAATCTTAACCGTGATGTGCATAGGATGTGTGTTAAGTATGCAACCATAAGTATGTGTGTGTATCATAAGACATAATTCTACTAGAAAGTAGGCTAAATGTATAAACAAACCAAAATCGTTGTTGGCAACCCTATAACCTAAGTAAAAGAATGAACAAAATGTTTAGAGTTCATCACTCATAAACAAATTATTAGCAAAAACATTTTCTTCAAAGACGTTACACTCGCAATCGTTAAGTCAATAAATGAAGTCTCCATGTATATTTCGTCCATCAAAGTAATGGCTCCCTGCCACAATAGACAGACACGTACAATTTGAAACAAACGTTAGTAAAAGTGTAAGACCCATGGTTAGCTTTGCATATTAAAAATAATACTACGAAATAAGTGGATATGTGCATAATGTGTGTTCATGTGTCTATAGTTGAGTGTAAAAGGTGTGGGTCTGAATGTATGTGAACTGAAGTGTGTGTGTGTGTGTGTGTGTGTATACCGGTGTATCTAAATAGATGTGTACGCGCACGTGTGTGTGTGGTGTAAAGGACTAGATGTACGTGCATGCATGCGTGCGTCCGTGCATGGAGTGCATGCGTGTGCATGTATGTGCACGTGCATGTACTTTTTTGTAAATGTGTGCACGGGTGTGTGCACACCCCTGCACACACCCGTGCACGCGCAAGTGTGTGTGTGTGGAGTATATTGGTGTATATAAATGGATGTGTGTGTGCACGAGCACACGCGCGTGTGTGGAGGGAGATGTATAGGACTAGATGTACATGCGTGCATGGAGTGCGTGCATGCGTTGAGTGCATGTGTGCATGTGTAAGCGTGCACGCGCACGTGTGTATGAGGGAGGCTGTGTGTGTGTGTTTGTGTGTAAAGTTTTTTGTAAATGTGTGTGCATGCGTCACAGAGAGAGAGAGAGAGGGGGGGGGGAGGAGGGAGGGAGAGAGAGATGTATTAACGTCTGCAAGAGGAATTAGGAAAAAAGGGAGCTCATGTTGGGGCCTTAAGAGAAATTCACGATTGCTTCATATTTATTTCCTCTAAAACAATAAAATATGACATAACCCCACTAATGTACGGTGCAGAATTTGGTATTTCTGACATCACTAGTGCGTCCAAAACCCTTGAAAAAGCTTTTGAAATGCCGAAAACAAGTCCCTGGAGGCCCGGAAAAGGCCAAATAGGCCCGGGAAGCAACATGTTCAAATGAAAGCGATTTGACAGGTTGGACCCGGTCCAACCTATCAAATCACTTTCATTTGAACAGGTTGCTTCTCGATACTTTTTTGCCTTTTTCATGCCTCCTAGGGCCAATTTTTGGCGTTTCAAAAGCTTTTCCGAGGGTTTTGTCCCGCTCCAAACGCACCGATGATGTCACAAATACCAAATTTTGCACCTACATCAAATATAATAAAGTAGCTCAAGTGTCCTCATTGAATGCAAACTTGATCGTATTTCTTTATTTTCCTTTTCCTAAAATTTTCAACGTTACGTTGACCCTCCTTTGATTGGTAGAGGGCTATTTTCTTTTTTTGCTAAAAGGCCTCAACATGAGCTCCCTTTTTTCCTAATGTCTCACGGGCCTATGAGACAAAGTGTAAAACCAAAAGGTAACTCATATAAGCCACTGAGGGTTGAAGCAAAGGGTTCACTATGACCCTTGCTGAAAACTGAAAGCTAAAAACACCTATTTCATTAATTTTGGACTTTTTGTGTTGTTTTTGGATGAAGCCCAAAAATCCTTCCCAAATGAAAACTTCACTTTATGAAAATATCCTTTCCAAATCAAAATTTTACTTTCTAAAAAGTTTCTTCCCAAATCAAAAGTTCACTTTGTGGCACTGTCATATTCACATAAAAATATTGTTTTTTCAATCTATACTTTTGCACCAACATGCAAGAATTTGAAATAATCCTATATTAGAAATTCTAGCTATATCTAAGTTATTTGTTAATTTAATTATTTTTAATATTTTTCCTTGACGTTTTTCCTTCCCAAATCAAAAGTTCACTTTGTGGCTCTATCATATTCACATACAAATATTGTTTTTTCAATCTATACTTTTGCACCAACATGCAAGAATTTGAAATAATCCTATATTAGAAATTCTAGCTATTCTAAGTTATTTGTTAATTTAATTATTTTTAATATTTTTCCTTGACGTTTTTCGTTGACGTGATAAATTTATAAATCCATGAAAGGAGACTTAAATCTTTCATGAAAATAACATTGTCACTCGGCAATATGCACAAAATTTAACAAAACTTTTAATAAATAGAAAGAAGACATGATGCCATAAGACCAAAGAGGGATAATAGCAATTGTAGCTTTATGTATATGATTACATTGAGAGACGTTGCTCTTAGCTAGAGTCTTTATATCCAAAATGATATAGATTGAACATATGTTTACAATTTAAATTGTTGCTCTTAAAGAGCCTCAATTCGTGCCATCTGCATAATTTGACACCCCATTGTCTTATTGCTCAATGTCACGACAGTCCCTTGCCAGTTGCCATCTGCATAATTTGACCTAGGCTTGTCTTGCCAAGCCTTGCCCCTTGGGTGCATTGACTCCCCATTGTCTTATTGCTCAATGCGATAGTCCCTTGCTAGGTGCCATCTGCATTAACTCCCTGTTGTCTTGCTAAGCCTTGACCCTTGGGTGACATCCAGTGCAAAATACAGGTGCCATCTGCATTAACTCCCACAAGTTATCTTGCCAAGCCTTGCCCCTTGGGTGCATTGACTCCCCATTGTCTTATTGCTCAATGTGATAGTCCCTTGCCAGGTGCCATCTACATTAACTCCCTATTGTCTTGGCAAGCCTTGACCCTTGGGTGACATCCAGTGCATATTTTGACTCTCATTTGACATACGAGGTGATGACTCTGATTATAAATGTCTTGGATTGGCTCTTTGCCTAGTACCCAAATAAAATCCTTCAATGGACTTCAATACAAAGCTTTAATCATGGACATTCTTCATTTGCGCTGTCTCCTTCTACTTCCTCCATGGCGAGCATCCTTAAAAATTTGTGTATATGCAAAATAGTTTGCTGTGGTATTTTCATTTTTCCTTCTACCTCATATCCCATGTGCTTCTTTGATTTCTTTGCCCTTGAATGCCAAGACACTATGATTGTCTCCGTCGAAACTTGAGAGACTGCTTCATCATTTGGGACCCACTCCTTCATTATACAATTAGTATATAATGTGTTGTTATCCATATTCTCCTTCCTGCCCTTTGGCTCATACCATACCGCTGTAAATGTTGTAGCTCTCCCTTGGTCATCTCTTTGCACATCAACTACTTTTGCAACCCAAAACTTCACATTCTCATATTCATCATCCGCCGATGGCCGAACCACAATAAAACAATCGACCTCTATATCTACTTGTGGCATAAACTCTCTCTTCTTCGGTCCACAATATGGACGTGGGAGTAATGATACAAATTCATTTTCAAAGACTGGAGCTGGGCGCAAATCGTTATGAACATTTGGCCAAAACATATTGCATTCTTCCTTGACATCCTTTGAGCCTCGCATTCTCTCAAGGTCCTTTATTAAATTTCGTGTCTTGTTAATTACAGTGGTAGTGTGTTCTCTCCAAGTAGGCTTCGAATCAGGATATCTCCGGAGCATTTCCTCTTTGTATGTAATAAATGCTTTTAATCCATCTATTTCACAATTAGACCTCTCATTAAATTCTTGTATAGGAGCCCATGTTGGATACCTTTCCTTGCTGGGAATTGAAGTTAAGAGACTGTAAGGTTCTTCAGGTTCCCATTTTGTATCATGAGAATACTGTTGCCATTGCATTACGGGTTTTTCATCTTTAAAAAAAAAACGAAAGTAGTGTGGATTGGTATGACCTGTCAATGCATCACCACCCGTTTATATGAAAGGTAGAATGAAGCTCTTCCAATCATACATTCTTTCGAGCCTCTCACATACTGTACTTTCCTTACGACCACCAACTTGCCTGCCACATCTTCTTACCAAGTCATCTATTGTCTCCACATCCTTGCATTTAAGCTCCCTTGAGACTGTGCTAAAAACCTGATCGATATCCTCATGTGTATGCCCAACATACAAAAATCCACATTCGACCTCATTGAAGATTCGATGAGCAACTAGCATGGAGCAGAATGCAAACATGAGTACATTCTTATTTTCTCGCCAGCAATTATCAGCTTGTATTCTCAAAGTCGGTGGCAGGCGACCTTTTTCTGCATGTACATTGCGAATTGCCTTCATAATAGATGTTACAACTTGATTGCTATCATGTAGATGCAAGGAATCAATCCATATATCTGCAAAGAACTTAATTCCATGCACTAACACTCCACATAGATGTGTCTTTAGAAAGTGCTTTCCTTGTAATTTAGGTGGAGTGGCCCAACAAAACGAGGCAATGTTGTTGTATTCTGATCCATGCCATCTACAATAAGGCACATGTAGTCATCAGGATGCGAAATAGCTTGCTCCTTCCAAAATGCATATTTTTGTCTGGAATGTCGAATAAAGTCATGATGAGATTTTCGGTTTTTTTTGTATAATTCCCTTTGATTTGGACATGTTGCACTCTCAATCGCTCACTTTAAATCATCACAGACATTGCACTTTGACATTTTTTGCCTCCTTGGGATTTTAACATATCCAAAGTTCTTCTTCCAAAGAGTATACAAAGTATGAGAAGAAGCTACGGCATCCCCTCTTTGCCTTTGCTTTTCTGCAATAGAGTCAAATACTTCGAGCTTTGTCAAGCCCATTGGAAGGTGCATTTCAGTGATCGCGTCACCGTTAGGGAGTTTGGTAGATATATGGGGTTGAGGCAAAGCATTTTCATGTATGAAGTCTTGCAAAATTGCTGCTGCCCTGACAGTTGAGATTCTTGATTTGGACCTTCCTCTATTACCGTGAATGCTAAATTTGTTGCCGCCCTTTGCCTTGGTGACTAAATCCCAATATGTGCCATGGGATAATCCAGTAATATTGCGATATGCCTTATTGCAAATCCTTTTTCCATTTACGAGAGGTTTTACCTTTTGTCTTGAACTTAGCCTTTTATTGCCATTCTGAAGAAAGCAAGAGAGACTTGTGAGAAGGTATTCATTTCTTTCGCTTCCCCTTCTTTGCCACACGTGTCCTCTACATTCCCTGATGTCTGCAAGATCAATGAAGCGCATACATCTTCGCTTGGAACATAGATATCCCAATGCATTTAACATGTTCTCCTCCTTCATTACTCTCTTCCTCTTTGGTTGCTTTTGTGGATCTGCCTGGATTCTCTTTCTCTTCATGCATATGTATGACCGTTTTCGTTCCTCGTGCACATTGTTATCTGTATTTATGCACTTCTTCTCCTCACATTTGTTTGTAACCAAGCATCCATGATTGGTCGTTGCATCCTTGTTCATATCACAATCAAAGTTAAATACTGAATAATCCTCTGTTGATCTCATCCTCGTTTTTAACATACTCTTAGGACCATTCAATGAATTCAATATTCTACGAGAGTATTGAGAACCTTGAAACTCTTCCACTCCTGAGAGAACATCACTCATTGGGACATCTTGCATGGCTTTCACAAATCCACAACCTTGATTGACACCAGGTTTGTTAATATGCATGAACTCATCCACACTTGACAAGACATCGCTATCGAAACCTTTGCCCTTCTCACTGTGCAAGAATTCATCCACCCCAGATAAGGCTTCGCTTCTAAAATCATTTTGTTTGTTGGAACCAATAAACTCATCCACTCCAGATAAGATGTCACTTCTATAATTGAGTATATTGAAATCATCCACATTTGAAGTGATAGAGCCTGGCACATGGGCACGCTTTTTAGGTCCTTTGATATTGTAGTATACGTTGTCTTTATCATTGAAAACCACGTGCCTCTTTCTCATGTTTAAAAATTGCATGCTCCATCTCATATTCTTGCCTACCTCATAGTAGGGATCACATAAGGATGTTATGTTATCAACCATACCATCATCAGTGACTTTTAGAATCCTCATCCGCGCAAATGACCATTGCTCCACTTGTTCAAATCCCAATACTTCACCTTCTGCTACAATCTTATTTGCAAATGATCTCATTTGTAAAATGTCCCCTATAGTAAAATCCAAGGTGGTGCACTTTGTATTCTTGATAATGTCTGTTGCATAAGTCTCATCTTTGTCCCATGCTATAAATGATTTGTTGGATGTATTGTAGGGCATAACATCTCCAAGTGTTTCCATATCTCCACATTTATACTTTAGCTCAACATGTGCGCTAAGAATCTTTGATACAGTAACTGCCACCTTATCTTCGCCAAGTCTTCGAAAGTGGCAAAGTGAATTAGGATCACTATCATGGATTGTAGCAAATGCAACTACTTCTCTTTTGCTACATAAAATCACATCCATCCCTGGAACAAAATCTATAGCCATCTCCTTTGTGAGAGTCCTTCGCAAGCAAGCTGCAGTGGCAACAATTACATAAATATTAGTCTTTTTTTAATAATCTACTTATTTATTATAATTCTTAATTAGTACTTAATTTATTAGTGGGAGAAGTTATCCGATCAAGTACTCATCAGATGGACATGCCAAGTTATCCTTTGCATGGTCAATCAAGCATTAAATACTATTTTTGCTCTAGTGTCATGCACATCCGTAAAAAAACATGAGCCTACTAGGTACGTTATCCAATCAAGCACTAATGGGATGCGGGTGCCACTTTGCATGTAAGTCAATTCCACCTAGTTGAGGTGTACAAAAAGTGTTGTGCCCATCAGATATGCTTTGCATTGTCCATCGAGCATTATGCACATCCGTAAAAAAAAACACGCTGCTAGGTGTGTTATCCGATCAAGTACTTATGCGATGGGAATGCCACTTTGCATGTAAGTCAATTCCACCTAGTTGAAGGTGTGTGCAAAGTATTGTGCCCATCCAATATGCTTTGCATTGTCGATCAAGCATAACACACTGTTTCTGCCTTACTGTCATGCACAACCATATAAAAACACGGCCATAGGTGTGTTATTCAAATAAGTACTTATCAGATGGGGGCTCCACTTTGCACGCAAGTCCGTTTTAACTACGTTGAGGTGCGTGCAAATTATTGTCACCATCGGATATGATTTGCATGGTCGATCACGCATTATACACCATTTTTTCCCTAATGATATGCACATTCGCACAAAAACACGCCATTAGGTGTGTTATCTGACCAAGTACTTATCGGATGGGTGTGCCTCATTGAGAACATTTCAATACCACCTAGGTTGAGGCGTACAAAAAGTTTTGTGCCCATTGGATATCCTTTGCATGGTCAATCGAGCATTAAATACTATTTTTACTCTAGTGTCATGCACATCCGTCAAAAAACACGCTGCTAGGTATGTTATCCAATCAAGCACTTATGGGATGGGTGTGCCACTTTGCATGTAAGTTGATTATACCTAGTTGAAGGTGTGTGCAAAGTATTGTGCCCATCGAATATGCTTTGCATTGTCGATCAAGCATAAAACACCGTTTTTGTCTTAGTGTCATGCACATTCGTCAAAAAACGCAGTCCTAGATGTGTTATTCAAACTAGTACTTATCGGATGGGGGCTCTAGTTTGCACGCAAGTCTGTTTCAACTAGGTTGAGGTGTGTGCAAAGTATTGTCACCATCGGATATGATTTGCATGGTCGATCACGCATTATACACCGTTTTTCCCCTAGTGGTATGCACATCCGCAAAAAAACACGCCCTTAGGTATGTTATCTGACCAAGTACTTATCGGATGGGTGTACCTCTTTGACAACATTTTAATACCACCTAGGTTGAGGTATAAGATAAGTATTATGCCCATCGGATATGCTTTGCATGGTCGATCGAGCATTAAATACCATTTTTGCCTTAGTGCCATGCACATCCGTAAAAAAACACGCTGCTAGGTGTGTTATCCGATCAAGAACTTATGCGATGGGAACGCCACTTTGCATGTAAGTCAATTACACCTATTTGAAGGTGTGTTCAAAGTATCGTGCCCATCCGATATGCTTTGCATGGTTGATCGAGCATTAAATACCATTTTTGATGCACATCCGTAAAAAAACACGCTGCTAGGTGTGTTATCTGATCAAGCACTTATGCGATGGGCGTGCCACTTTGCATGTAAGTCAATTACACCTAGTTGAAGGTGTGTGCAAAGTATTGTGTTCATCGGATATGCTTTGCATTGTCGATCAAGCATAACACACCGATTCTGCCTTAGTGTCATGCACAACCGTATAAAAACACGGCCATAGGTGTGTTATTCAAATAAGTACTTATCAGATGGGGGATCCACTTTGCACGCAAGTTCGTTTTAACTACGTTGAGGTGCATGCAATGTATTGTCACCATTGGATATGATTTGCATGGTCGATCACGCATTATACACCATTTTTTTCCTAATGATATGCACATCCGCAAAAAAACACGCCATTAGGTGTGTTATTTGACCAAGTACTTATCGGATGGGTGTGCCTCATTAAGAACATTTCAATACCACCTAGGTTGAGGCGTACAAAAAGTTTTGTGCCCATCGGATATCATTTGCATGGTCGATCGAGCATTAAATACTTTTTTTACTCTAGTGTCATGCACATCCGTCAAAAAACACGCTGCTAGGTATGTTATCCGATCAAGCACTTATGGGATGGGCGTGCCACTTTGCATGTAAGTCTATTCCATAAGGTTGAAGGTGTGTGCAAAGTATCGTGCCCATCGGATATGCTTTCCATGGTCGATCGAGCATTAAATACCATTTTTGCCTTAGTACCATGCACATCCGTAAAAAAACACGCTGCTAGGTGTGTTATCTAAACAAGCACTTATACGATGGGCGTGCCACTTTTCATGTAAGTTAATTCCACCTAGTTGAAGGTGTGTGCAAAGTATTGTGCCCATCAGATATGCTTTGCATTGTCGATCAAGCATAACACACCGTTTTTGCCTTAGTGTCATGCACAACCATATAAAAACACAGCCATAGGTGTGTTATTCAAATAAGTACTTATCAGATGGGGGCTCCACTTTGCACGCAAGTCTATTTTAACTACATTGAGGTGCGTGCAAAGTATTGTCACCATCGAATATGATTTGCATGGTCGATCACGCATTATACACCATTTTTTTCCTAATGATATGCACATCCGCAAAAAAACACGCCATTAGGTGTGTTATCTGACCAAGTACTTATCGAATGCATGTGCCTCATTGAGAACATTTCAATACCACCTAGGTTAAGGCGTATGAAAAGTCTTGTGCCCATTGGATATGCTTTGCATGGTCGATCGAGCATTAAGAACTATTTTTGCTCTAGTGTCATGCACATCCGTCAAAAAACACGCTGCTAGGTATGTAATCCAATCAAGCACTTATGGGATGCACGTGCTGCTTTGCATATAAGTCTATTCCACCTATTTGAAGGTGTGTGCAAAGTATCGTGCCCATCGGATATGCTTTGCATGGTGGATCGAGCATTAAATACCATTTTTGCCTTAGTGCCATGCACATCCGTAAAAAAACATGCTGCTAGGTGTGTTATCTGACCAATTACTTATCGGATGGGTGTGCCTCATTGCGAACATTTCAATACCACCTAGGTTGAGGCGTACGAAAAGTTTTGTGCCCATCGGATATGCTTTGCATGGTTGATCGAGCATTAAATACTATTTTTGCTCTAATGTCATGCACATCCGTCAAAAAACACGCTGCTAGGTATGTTATCCGATCAAGAACTTATGGGATGGGCGTGCCACTTTGCATGTAAGTTGATTCCACCTAGTTGAAGGTGTGTGCAAAGTATTGTGCCCATCGGATATGCTTTGCATTGTCGATCAAGCATAAAACACCGTTTTTGCCTTGGTGTCATGCACAACCATGAAAAACACAGTCCTAGGTGTATTATTCAAACTAGTACTTATCGGATGGGGGCTCCAGTTTGCACGCAAGTCCATTTCCACTAGCTTGAGGTGTGTGCAAAGTATTGTCACCATCGGATATGATTTGCATGGTTGATCACGCATTATACACCGTTTTTTTCCTAGTGGTATGCACATCCGCAAAAAAACACGCCCTTAGGTATGTTATCTGACCAAGTACTTATCGGATGGGTGTGCCTCTTTGACAACATTTTAATACCACCTAGGTTGAGGTATGAGAAAAGTATTATGCCCATCGGATATGCTTTGCATGGTCGATCGAGCATTAAATACCATTTTTGCCTTAGTGCCATGCACATCCGTAAAAAAACACGCTCCTAGGTGTGTTATCCGATCAAGCACTTATGCGATGGGAATGCCACTTTGCATGTAAGTCAATTCCACCTATTTGAAAGTATGTGCAAAGTATTGTGCCCATCAGATATCCTTTGCATGGTCAATCGAGCATTAAATACTATTTTTACTCTAGTGTCATGCACATCCGTCAAAAAACACGCTGCTAGGTATGTTATCCAATCAAGCACTTATGGGATGGGCGTGCCACTTTGCATGTAAGTTGATTCTACCTAGTTGAAGGTGTGTGCAAAGTATTGTGCCCATCGGATATGCTTTGCATTGTCGATCAAGCATAAAACACCGTTTTTGCCTTGGTGTCATGCACATTCGTCAAAAAACGCAGTCCTAGCTGTGTTATTCAAACTAGTACTTATCGGATGGGGGCTCCAGTTTGCACGCAAGTCTGTTTCAACTAGGTTGAGGTGTGTGCAAAGAATTGTCACCATCGGATATGATTTGCATGGTCGATCACGCATTATACGCCGTTTTTTCCCTAGTGGTATGCACATCCGCAAAAAAACACGCCCTTAGGTATGTTATCTGACCAAGTACTTATCAGATGGGTGTGCCTCTTTGACAACATTTTAATACGACCTAAGTTGAGGTATAGGAAAAGTATTATACCCATCGGATATGCTTTGCATGGTCGATCGAGCATTAAATACCATTTTTGCCTTAGTGCCATGCACATCCGTAAAAAAACACGCTGCTAGGTGTGTTATCCGATCAAGCACTTATGCGATGGGAATGCCACTTTGCATGTAAGTCAATTCCACCTAGTTGAAGGTGTGTGCAAAGTATCGTGCCAATCAGATATGCTTTGCATGGTCGATCGAGCATTAAATACCATTTTTGCCTTAGTGCCATGCACATCCGTAAAAAAACACACTTCTACGTGTGTTATCTGATCAAGCACTTATGCGATGGGCGTGCCACTTTTCATGTAAGTCAATTCCACCTAGTTGAAGGTGTGTGCAAAGTATTGTGCCCATCGGATATGCTTTGCATGGTCGATCGACCATTAAATACTATTTTTGCTCTAGTGTCATGCACATCCGTAAAAAAACACGCTGATAGGTATGTTATCCAATCAAGCACTTATGGGATGGGCGTGCCACTTTTCATGTAAGTCAATTCCACCTGGTTAAAGGTGTGTGCAAAGTATTGTGCCCATCGGATATGCTTTGCATGGTTGATCGAGCATTAAATACCATTTTTGCCTTAGTGCCATGCACATCCGTAAAAAAACACGCTGCTAGGTGTGTTATCTAATCAAGAACTTATGCGATGGGCGTGCCACTTTGCATGTAAGTTAATTCCACCTAGTTAAAGGTGTGTGCAAAGTATTGTGCCCATCGGATATGCTTTGCATTGTCGATCAAGCATAAAACACCGTTTTTGCCTTGGTGTCATGCACAACCATGAAAAAACACGGTCCTAGGTATGTTATTCAAACTAGTACTTATCGGATGGGGGCTCCCGTTTGCACGCAAGTCTGTTTCAACTAGGTTGAGGTGTGTGCAAAGTATTGTCACCATCGGATATGATTTGCATGGTCGATCACGCATTATACACCGTTTTTTCCCTAGTGGTATGCACATCCGCAAAAAAACACGCCCTTAGGTATGTTATCTGACCAAGTACTTATCGGATGGGTATGCCTCTTTGACAACATTTTAATACGACCTAAGTTGAGGTATAGGAAAAGTATTATGCCCATCGGATATGCTTTGCATGGTCGATCGAGCATTAGATACCATTTTTGCCTTAGTGCCATGCACATCCGTAAAAAAACACACTTCTACGTGTGTTATCTGATCAAGCACTTATGCGATGGGCGTGCCACTTTTCATGTAAGTCAATCCCACCTAGTTGAAGGTGTGTGCAAAGTATTGTGCCCATCGGATATGCTTTGCATGGTCGATCGACCATTAAATACAATTTTTGCTCTAGTGTCATGCACATCCGTAAAAAAACACGCTGATAGGTATGTTATCCAATCAAGCACTTATGGGATGGGCGTGCCACTTTGCATGTAAGTCAATTCCACCTAGTTAAAGGTGTGTGCAAAGTATTGTGCCCATCGGATATGCTTTGCATGGTTGATCGAGCATTAAATACCATTTTTGCCTTAGTGCCATGCACATCCGTAAAAACACACGCTGCTAGGTGTGTTATCTCATCAAGCACTTATGCAATGGGCATGGCACTTTGCATGTAAGTTAATTCCACGTAGTTGAAGATGTGTGCAAAGTATTGTGCCCATCGGATATGCTTTGCATTGTCAATCAAGCATAAAACACCGTTTTTGCCTTAGTGTCATGCACAACCATGAAAAAACACGGTCCTAGGTATGTTATTCAAACTAGTACTTATCGGATGGGGGCTCCAGTTTGCACGCAAGTCTGTTTCAACTAGGTTGAGGTGTGTGCAAAGTATTGTCACCATCGAATATGATTTGCATGGTCGATCACGCATTATACACCGTTTTTTCCCTAGTGGTATGCACATCCGCAAAAAAACACGCCCTTAGGTATGTTATCTGACCAAGTACTTGTCGGATGGGTGTGCCTCTTTGACAACATTTTAATACAACCTAAGTTGAGGTATAAGAAAAGTATTATGCCCATCGGATATGCTTTGCATGGTCGATCGAGCATTAAATACCATTTTTGCCTTAGTGCCATGCACATCCGTAAAAAAACACGCTGCTAGGTGTGTTATTCGATCAAGCACTTATGCGATGGGAATGCCACTTTGCATGTAAGTCAATTCCACCTAGTTGAAGGTGTGTGCAAAGTATCGTGCCCATCGGATATGCTTTGCATGGTCAATCGAGCATTAAATTCCATTTTTGCCTTAGTGCCATGCACATCCGTAAAAAAACACGCTGCTAGGTGTGTTATCTGATCAAGCACTTATGCGATGGGCGTGCCACTTTGCATGTAAGTCAATTCCACCTAGTTGAAGGTGTGTGCAAAGTAGCGTGCCCATCGAATATGCTTTGCATTGTCGATCAAGCATAACACACTGTTTTTGCCTTAGTGTCATGCACAACCATATAAAAACACGGCCATAGGTGTGTTATTCAAATAAATACTTATCAAATGGGGGCTCCACTTTGCACGCAAGTCCGTTTTAACTACATTGAGGTGCGTGCAAAGTATTGTCACCATCGAATATGATTTGCATGGTCAACCACGCATTATACATCATTTTTTCCCTAATGATATGCACATTCGCAAAAAAACACGCCATTAGGTGTGTTATCTGACCAAGTACTTATCGGATGGGTGTGCCTCATTGAGAACATTTCAATACCACCTAGGTTGAGGCATACGAAAAGTTTTGTGCCCATCAGATATCCTTTGCATGGTCGATCGAGCATTAAATTCTATTTTTACTCTAGTGTCATGCACATCCGTCAAAAAACACGCTGCTAGGTATGTTATCCGATCAAGCACTTATGGGATGGGCGTGCCACTTTTCATGTAAGTCGATTCTACCTAGTTGAAGGTGTGTGCAAAGTATTGTGCCCATCGGATATGCTTTGGATTGTCGATCAAGCATAAAACACCGTTTTTGTCTTAGTGTCATGCACATTCGTAAAACAACGCAGTCCTAGATGTGTTATTCAAACTAGTACTTATCGGATGGGGGCTCTAGTTTGCACGCAAGTCCGTTTCAACTAGGTTGAGGTGTGTGCAAAGTATTGTCACCTTCGGATATGATTTGCATGGTTGATCAAGCATAACACACCGTTTTGGCCTTAGTGTCATGCACAACCATATAAAAACACGGCCATAGGTGTGTTATTCAAATAAGTACTTATCAGATGGGAGCTCAACTTTGCACGCAAGTCCGTTTTAAATACATTGAGGTGTGTGCAAAGTATTGTGACCATCGGATATGATTTGCATGGTCGATCACGCATTATACACCATTTTTTCCCTAGTGGTATGCACATCTGCAAAAAACACGCCCTTGGGTATGTTATCTGACCAAGTACTTATCGGATGGGTGTGCCTCTTTGACAACATTTTAATACCAACTAGGTTGAGGTTTAGGAAAAGTATTATGCCCATCGGATATGCTTTGCATGGTCGATCGAGCATTAAATACCATTTTTGCCTTAGTGCCATGCACATCCGTAAAAAAACACGCTGCTAGGTGTGTTATCCGATCAAGAACTTATGCGATGGGAATGCCACTTTGCATGTAAGTCAATTCCACCTAGTTGAAGGTGTGTGCAAAGTATGGTGCCCATCGGATATGCTTTGCATGGTCGATCGAGCATTAAATTCCATTTTTGCCTTAGTGCCATGCACATCCGTAAAAAAACACGCTGCTAGGTGTGTTATCTGATCAAGCACTTATGCGATGGGCGTGCCACTTTGCATGTAAGTCAATTCCACCTAGTTGAAGGTGTGTGCAAAGTATCGTGCCCATCGGATATGCTTTGCATTGTCGATCAAGCATAACACACTGTTTTTGCCTTAGTGTCATGCACAACCATATAAAAACACGGCCATAGGTGTGTTATTCAAATAAATACTTATCAGATGGGGGCTCCACTTTGCACGCAAGTCCGTTTTAACTACGTTGAGGTGCGTGCAAAGTATTGTCACCATCGGATATGATTTGCATGGTCGATCACGCATTATACATCATTTTTTCCCTAATGATATGCACATTCGCAAAAAAACACGCCATTAGGTGTGTTATCTGACCAAGTACTTATCAGATGGGTGTGCCTCATTGAGAACATTTCAATACCACCTAGGTTGAGGCGTACGAAAAGTTTTGTGCCCATGAGATATCCTTTGCATGGTCGATCGAGCATTAAATACTATTTTTACTCTAGTGTCATGCACATCCGTCAAAAAACACGCTGCTAGGTATGTTATAGGATCAAGCACTTATGGGATGGGCATGCCACTTTGCATGTAAGTCTATTCTACCTAGTTGAAGGTGTGTGCAAAGTATTGTGCCCATCGGATATGCTTTGCATTGTCGATCAAGCATAAAACACCGTTGTTGCCTTAGTGTCATGCACAATCGTCAAAAAACACGATCGTAGGTGTATTTTTCAAACAAGTACTTATCGGATGGGGATGCCACTTTGCACACAAGTCAATACTGCCTAGGTTGAGGAACGTGTAAAGTCTTGTGTCCATTGGATATGCTTTGCATAGTCTGTCTCACATGATACACCATTTTGTTGCTAGTGTTATGCACAATCGTCGTTAAATACATAGGAGGTGTGTTATCCGAACAAGTACTTATGAGATGGGTGCACCACTTTGTATGCAAGTCAATAAGACCTAGGTTGAGGAGTGTACAAAGTTTTGTGCCCATTGGAGAAATGTAGATGCGATAATATTAGAAAATTCTCGGTATATGTATATGTGTATAGCAAGTGAGTAATGGGAAGTGGAAGTGGGAATGAGGAGGGAGGAGTGGAATAGGATAGGGAAGTAATAAGGGTGTATGATAATAAGTATAAAAAATAGTATAATAATATATTAATAGTTTTTAAATGGCAAGTGAGTAATGGGAAGTGGAAGTGAGAGTGGGGAGGGAAGAATGGAATGGGAGAGGGGAAGGTAATAGGGGAGTAGGCTAATAAGGGAGTGAAATGAGTGAGGAAGTTAATAGGGGATGAAAAAGAGGAGGGTGAGATAGGAAAATATGGGATTTTGGGAAATGGGAGGAGTATGGGACGTGGTGGAAATGTGGGATGGAAGTGGTGGCAATGGGGAGGAAGAAGAAATGGATGGATGGGAGGAGGGCTAATGGATGAGGGATGGGGGTTCAATAGGAGAGGGGGAGTAATGGGAGCCAATGGGAGAGGAGATAAATGAAAAGCCAATAGGAGAGAGGGGAGGAATGGAAAGCCAATAGGAGAGGAGGAGGAAAACCTAATTTTTCTTATATATAGTCTTCCTTCTTCATTCATTCTCCCCTCATTTCATTCACTGAAGCAAGAAAGAAAGAAAGCAAGGACGATCAAGAGAGCAAGGAAGGAAGAGCAAGAAAGCAAGAAAGAGCAAACTTACAAACTTTTTCCAGGTACTTGCAAACTTTTTTTTCTAGTTTCTTTTTTAAAATTTGAAGAGAGAGGAACTAGAGAGAGAAAGGTTCAGGGGAGGAGAAGAAGAGGAGGGAGGGGAGGGAGGAGGAAGGGAGGGGAGGAAGGGGGTGGGAGGGGAGGGAGGAGGAAGGGAGGGGAGGAAGGGGCGAAGAGGGAGGTGGGTGGGAGGGAAGGGGGTGGGAGGGGAGGCTGGCGCGGCAGGTGGGAGGGAGAGGTGGGAGGGAAGCGGGTGGGAAGGGGGGCTGGCGGCTGAGAGGGGGGGCGGGGAGGGCGGCTGAGGGGGGGGAGCGGCTGAGAGGGGGCGGCTGAGAGGGGGGGCGGGGAGCGGCTGAGGGGGGGGCTGGCGGCCCAGGGAGGGGTTGCGAAGGGGGGGGAGGGTGAAGAGGGGGGGGCTGGCGGCCGCGGCCGCCAGCCCGGGGGAAGGGGGGGGGAGGGTGAAGAGGGGGGGGGCTGGCGGGTAGCGAAGGGGGGGGAGGGTGAAGAGGGGGGGGGGCTGGCGGGTAGCGAAGGGGGGGGGAGGGTGAAGAGGGGGGGGGGCTGAGAGGGGGGGCGGGGAGGGCGGCTGAGGGGGGGGGGAGGAGCGGCTGAGAGGGGGGGCTGGCGGGTAGCGAAAGGGGGGGGAGGGTGAAGAGGGGGGGCTGGTGGCCGCGGCCGCCAGCCCGGGGGAAGGGGGGGGGAGGGTGAAGAGGGGGGGGGGCTGGCGGGTAGCAAAGGGGGGGGGAGGGTGAAGAGGGGGGGGGCTGAGAGGGGGGGCGGGGAGGGCGACTGAGGGGGGGGACGGGGAGCGGCTGAGGAGGGGGGCTGGCGGCCGCCAGCCCAGGGGAGGGGGGGGGGAGGGTGAAGAGGGGGGGCTGGCGGCCGCGGCCGCCAGCCCAGGGAGGGGTTGCGAAGGGGAGGGAGGGTGAAGAGCAGGGGCTGGCGGCCGCAGCCGCCAGCCCGGGGCAAGGAGGGAGTGGGAGGAAAGGGGGTGAGAGGAAAGGGGGGAGTGGGAAAGAGTGAAGGAGGGAGGGGGGGTTGAGAGGGGGGGGCTGGCGGCCGCGGCCGCCAGCCCAGGTGAAGGGGGGGTGTGGGGAAGAGGGAGGGGGAGGGCTGGGGGATCGCGAAGGGGGGGAGTGTGAAGAGGGGGGGGCTGGCGGCCGCGGCCCGGGGAGGGGTTGGGTGGGAGGAAAGGGGGTGAGAGGAGGGGGGGGGCTGGCGGGTAGCGAAGGGGGGGGAGGGTGAAGAGGGGGGGGGCTGGCGGCCACGGCTGCCAGCCCGGGGAGGGGTTGGGTGGGAGGAAAGGGGGTGAGAGGAGGGGGGGGGGCTGGCGGCCATGGCCGCCAGCCCGGGGAGGGGGTTAGGTGGGAGAAGGGGGGGAGTGTGAAGAGGGGGGGGGGCTGGCGACCGCGGCCACCAGCCCGAGGAGGGGGTTGGGTGGGAGGAAAGGGGCTAGGAGGGGCTGGGGTCGCGAAGGGGGGGTGGGGAAGGGGGAGCGCTGAGAGGGGGAGGGGGAAGGGTGGGACGAAAGGGGGTGAGAGGAGGGGGGGGGCTGGCGGCCGCGGCCGCCAGCCCGGGGAGGGGGTTGGGTGGGAGGAAAGGGGGTTGGGTGGGAGGAAAGGACGGGGTTGGGTGGGAGGAAAGGGGGTTGGGTGGGAGGAAAGGGGGTGGGAGGAGAGGAGGGGGTTGGGTGGGAGGAAAGGCGGTGGGAGGGACTGAGGGGGGGGGGAGAGCTGGCAGCCGCGGCCGCCAGCTCGGGTGGTGGGAGGGGTTGAGAAGGGTAGGAGGGGCTAGCGGCCGCGGCTGCCAGCCCGGGGAGGGGGGGAGGGGGTGGGAGAGGGGGTGAGAGGGGTTGAGAGGAGGGGAGGGGGCTGGCGGCCGCGGCCGCGGCCGTTAACCTGGGAAAGGGTGGGTGGGAAAGGGAGGGAGGGTTGTGGGGGTCGCCAAGGAGGGGGGGGAGGGTTGAGAGGGGGGCAAAGGGGTGGAAGGGGTACCAGCCCGAGGGAAAGGGAGGGAGGGTTGTGGGGGTCGCCAAGGAGGGGGGGGAGGGTTGAGAGGGGGGCAAAGGGGTGGAAGGGGTTAAGGGGGGGGGCTGGCGGCCGCGGCAGCCAGCCCGGGGAAGGGAGAGTGGGGAAGAGGGTGGGAGGGTTGGGGGGGTCGCGAAGGGGGGTGGGGAAAAGGGGGGAAGGTTAAAAGGGGGTAGGGGGAAAAAGGGGTAGGGGAGGAAGGGGTTAGGCAACGGGAGAGGGGGAAGGGTAGCGAGAGGGGAGGGGGAGGGGGAGGGGGATTTTGGGGAAGGAGGGGGGGGGAGGGGAAGGGAGGGGTCGAGGGAGGAGTTTTGGCGACAGAGGGAGGGGAGGGAAGGAGAAGGGAGGAGAGGGTTGGGTCGAGGGATGGATGGAGGGAGGGAGGGAGGGAGAGGAGAGGAAGGAGAGAGAGGAGAGAGAGAGAGGGAGAGGAGAGGAGGGAGCAGAAGGAGAGAAGGAGAGAGATGGGAGAGGAGGATTTGACTTACTATCACGAGCAAGAACGACAAATAAGATTTGACTTACGAGAAGAATGAAAAGGACTTACGAGAATGAAAAGGACTTACGAGAATCGAGAAGAATGTTGAAGAAAGTATCAAGAAGAATGTTGAACACAAATTTGAATTCAAAAGGAACGTATGAGAAGAAAGTATAAGAAGAATGTTGAACACAAATTTGAATTCAAATTTATAATAAAATAAATTTCCCTCTCTTTTTTGAAAATTCAAATTTATGCGTAGGAGGAGTGGACTAGTTTTAACTCTCTCCTCATTTCATTGAAGCAACCAAGAGCGGAAGAGAAAGGATAAGCGGAGCCTTACTTTTTTCACTTTTTCCAGGTACTTGCATTCTTTTTTATTCATCTTGTAATTCTTTTTCTTTACTTACAATTCTTTTCAATTAGTTTCTTGTTAAGGTTTTTGAGTTCTATTTCTTAAAATTCGTATTGTAATTCTTTTTCTTTACTTATAATTCTTTTTCAATTAGTTTATTCTTAAAGTTTTTGAGGAGGGTGGTCTTTTAGAAGGCATTACAATTCTTTTTAAATTAGTTTCTTATTTGAGTTTTTGAGTTCTATTTTAATTAGTTTTTTATTTATATTTGAGTCTTGGGGACCGTGGCTGCTTGAGGGAGGGAGAGAGTAGGGAGAGAGAGGGAGAGAGAGAGAAAGAGAGAGAGAGAGAGAGAGAGAGGGAGAGGGAGAGAGAGAGAGAGAGAGAGAGAGATGTTTATCAGAATGAAACGTGGGGAGAGGAGAGAGGAAAAGAGAGAGAGAGAGAGAGAAGAGAAGAGGGAGACTTAGGGAGAGAGAAAGAGAGAGAGAGAGAGAGAGAGAGAAAGAGAGAGAGGGAGAGAGAGGGAGAGAGAGAGAGGAATGAAACTTCTCTGCTAGAGGGAGGGAGAGGGAGAGAGAGAATAAGTAGGATGAGGATAGAGAGAAAAATACTTAAGAGTTATAGAGAGAGAGAGAGAGATTAAGAGAGAGAATGAGGTGTCTTGACTATGGCTACAAAGAGATTTAGGAGTCGAGAGAGAGAGAGAGAGAAAGAGAGAGAGAAAGTAAAGAGAGTTTTATATATTTACATCTTTTATATTATACTTTTAAAAAATTATAAAAGAGTGAATTTATGGTTTGTTTTGAAGGTGAGATAATATTTTTATATATATTCATCTTTTAAATTGAAAAATGTTAACTTTTCTTTAGATACTTGTTCTTCATTTATATCACATGCAGGTTTAGCCTCTACATCACAACCCCTTCTTTTGCATATTTAAGCCTCTTAAACCCCAGCACATTAAAATGAACACAGAAAAAGAAATTATTTATTGCTTTTCTTCGCTTCGACGGTTGGTTTAGCATAGTTTAGCATAGATTAGATTGCCTTAGAGGAGAGACAATTCTCCAAGTTGCCAATCGAAGCCATGCTCAAATTTTTCTAACTAGTTCCTAATCGTTGTCAGTCCCTTCGCTCACATGCGGTTTAACACTCATAACATGCTATTAAATAAGACCTTTTACCATTTACCAAGAAGTTTATCAGTGGGCAGATTGCATGAGTAGATATCAGTGGACAGATTACATATACCAGTGGACAGATTACATGTCATGGGACATATTGGAGCTTGATGATTATTGGTTATTTTTATTGCATTTGTATAAATATTTAAGCTCATTTATTGTCATAAAAATCCTTGTAAAGCCTTTTATGCTATTTTTTACATTTATTGTCATATGAAGCGCCTTGTAATAAACCCGACCATCCCGACCATTCACTAATTAACGAGTATCAGTGGGATGCATAAGTGGATATCATGTGGGCTGCATAAGTGGATATCAGTGGCACAATTTTTAGTACATAGATTGCATCAGTTGGGTATCAGTGCACAGATATCAATGGATGGACAGATTACATGAATCTTCACGAAGATTGAAGCTTTGTCACTAGACGACATTTTATATTACTTGTAAAGCTTTATTGGCTAATTCTTTTACATTTGTACAAATATTTAAGCCTTGTAAAGCCTTTTAGCCTATTTCCCACATTTATTGCCATATGAAGCCTTGTAAAGCCTTTTGGACTATTTTCCACATTTATTGTATCAAGGGTTGTATATTGTACTTGTATGTATCTAAATTCTTCATTATCTTTTCTTGTAGGATTATGGAGCAATCAACTAATGTGATGGCTATGCTAAATGACTCTGAGATCAGAGAATGGGTTTTTGATGTCACTTTGAATTTCAAAGGAAAGGAATATAGCCCCAATGGCTTTGGTAGGTGGACTCGATATCACATGGGTAGAAGAGCTTGGTTTCTTCATCAAAAGGAAAAGAGACTCTTTCTACTTATGTCAAAAAGGGAGTTCAATGGAGTTGAAGATCCATGGGATGCTACTTTCTTCAAAAAAGATATGACTTCAAGCCTTGTAGTAGGCATAATAATTCAGCGAAAAGACACCTTTGTGGATATTTTAACAAAGAGTTCAGATCCTGAAGTTGGCGGTATGCATTTTATTGTGTCAAGGAGAGATGCAAAGACCTTTGTGATGCCGCCTCCTCAACCATCAAAGTTTCCAGAGCTGCAAAGGGCATTGGAGACTCTTTCATATACTTGGGAGCAATTTCCTAGTGTGGTGGCAAAAAGGATGCATGCAAAGATAATGTTTGAATACTTTCAGGATACAGAATATGCTCCCCATATGCAAGAGTCATCACATGAAGGAGATCAAAAAGCTCAGACTTCAATGTAGGGACAAGAAGAACAGGCACACTGTCACAAACCTGTAGAACATGAGCGCAAACTTCTAGAGCCAGAAATGGTGGATGTAACTAAGGATGATGAAAAACAAGCCTTGAGTGCACGAAAATTAGCAAAAATTGAAGAAGATCAAGGTCGATCCACTGCAGTTATGCTAGAAGCTCTTGCTAGCAAACCACGACGTGAAATGCAAAAGGCTAGTACTGCAAGAGCCACGGTTCCAAGCAATAAGAAAAGACATCGTCCCACTGTAGAGAAAGATAATGTGGATGAAAAACGGTCAAAAAAAGAGAGAGATGAAGAAGACTCAGAATCCGAGGCTGAAGATGATCAGGATGAACTCACATCAATCAAAAATCTTAATCTGCATCTTAATGAAGCAGTTACAGATGATGATGTGAGATATATCTGGGGTCAAAGGACGTGGTTTGTGAATGCCAAAGATGTGAAAGCTGCAGCTCTGTTTACTAATAGCCGAAGCCTTGATATATCCTATGCAATGCAAATATACGAGGCTTTAAGAGATGGTAAGAAACCTGTGGCAAGCAATGTAGTCTTGCGCCCAATAATGTTTTGTCCAACCAAAAATAGTTTTCTGGATCAAATAACATTTACAGGGCCTACACATTTCGAGGAAATCTTCAGTCAATTCTTTAAAAACACTCTAAAAAATATTCCACATGAACAAGGCGAAGAGGCACAAGGAGAGAATATGCTAAAGGAAGTCAAGAAGGAATTTC